>NW_010133199.1:3656-6593 GCF_000699245.1 Pterocles gutturalis | reverse complement strand
CACGGCCCCAGCGAGGGCTGCAGCAAGGCTGCAGCATTAATTCTGGCCGTGTTTAAAATACGCTGTGGGTGTGAGAGCTCCAAGCTCCCCTGGAGCCCAGGCAGGAGATTCGCAGGTCCTGGGGGTGCAGCACCGGTGGGTGCCGGTTCCCCAGTTCCCTGCAGAGCTGGTGCGGGAGCACAGTCACCCCAAACCTGTGCCAGGCATCACCCACGAGCACGGCTCACCTTCTGCTGAGCCTTTGGGATGCTGCATCTGCTGCTTACCCAGCAGTGCAGTGCCTCTTTTTCTCCCCATAAATGCAAGCGTGCACCACGTTTCCCCAGGACGTGGGATGCCCATGTGAAGCGTCTTCCAGAGCAATCGTTGCCTTTCTTCTTTCTGTAAGAAAAATCCCTGGAGAACTGGGGCTTCACTGCCTCTGCTCCTTTCCCAGGCCAGGCACGCTGCAGAGAGATGCAGAAACATGTCAGAGAGGGAAGAAAACACACCGGCAAACGTTGCTGAGCCTCATCACACCGCTTTGATCCTCGTTTCATCTCTGGGTCAAGCCTTCCTTCGGCAGAGCTTGGTTTATCATTCACACATCTACATCCCTGGAAAAGAAACCCCCGTCTGGAGAGATGCTGAAAACTCTGCGCTCCAGGGTGCTAAAAATAACCTCCCCAGGGAGCAGCCCTGCTCTGCCCTGCAGGGAAACGGAAAGATGAGGGTTTTTTCCATCTCTAGGTCCTGTAACTCTGCAAAAAACCCAAGGCTGAGTCTGCTGTTTACTTTTCTGGATATGCAATCTTGTCTCTGCAGGTCTGTGTCCCAGCCTCCCCAAAACTCTCCCTGCCCTGCTGCAGTCCAGCTTTGCAAGACGTCCCACTTTTTTTTTTTTTTTTTTTTTTTTTTTAAATCTTCCTCTGCTCCAGCTTTTTCCCTTCTCCCTCTGCTCCCTTGAATGGATGCTCAGACAAACACCCGCGGCTTCCAAGGGACTGCCTCGACTTGCCAACTTTCCTTCCTGGGATGAATCCTCTTCTCTGTGTGCTGGGCAGAGACAATAAATCAGGGGAGGTGAGCACCAGCCCCGGGCCAGCGTCCGTCCATTAGAAATGCCACCGTCACCCGATGTTTAATTATTCCACAGGAAAGAAGAGAAAGCCGGGTCGCCCTGGAGGAACCTATCACAGATATTAAAATGGCATCAAAGAGGTTCTGCAGCTCTTTAAAGGGCGCTTTAAAATATGGGGCCAAGCCCAGAGTGGGAAAAAGGAGGCTCCCACCTGGTGTGTGAGGGTATGAGAGTGGCTGGGAGGTGTGCAGGGGGGCAGCTGTGCGTTAACTGGGGCTGCTGGTGGCAAACTGGTCACCTCCAGCCAGGAGGGAGCATGCAGGTCTTTGTTCTTGTCTGAAAGCCTCTTGGAGCCTGGTTGTAAGAACCTCAGAGTTTTCAGGCAAGGAAACAAGCCCAAGCCCCCAGCCCACCCGACACTACAATCCAATTATCCGTCCGAGAGCAGAAAATCGCAGCTGGGTTTGCCTGGGTTTGCTGCAGGAGCCATACTCCAGATGCTGCTATCTGGGGAACCGTAACAAAACGTACACGGGCACTTAGAGCTGCAGCATCTGGAAGGAACGGATCAAAATCTCCTTATGTGCACTGGCAAGCTTTCCAAGAGCCCTACTTCTGCACTTCATTGCCTGGATAGGAAACAGAGCAACGCCGGCCGAGTCGAGGAGCACGAGCCACTGGGAGTCAGCCTTATCCACCGCATCCCAGCTGCTGCTGAGAGCCAGGGCAAAAAAATCCAGCCCCTGGGATGAAAACGCTGCCCAAATTCAAACCCTGTGCGTGTACGTGGAGCAGGAGTGATTTGCAGCCTGGGATGCTGGAGGGGAGATTGGGAGCTGCTGTGGAGCAGCAGAGAGGATGTAACGCGGAGGATGCTGGAGGGAGGGAGGCAGAAAGCCAGGCGCTGGTTGGAATCTTTGCACCCTGCGTTCTTCTGGCAGGTGTAATGCAGGGGGACCAGGCTTCAGGGAAGCAGAGCAATGGACAAAAGTGATGGGAAGGCTTGGCAGAAAGGGGGGACTCCTGAAGGAGGTGGTACTGAAGGGGTTTTAGAGGAAGTATTTGAAAAGAAAGCTGCCTGCCCTTCAAAATCCGACATGACGTTCTGCTGCTCATGGGCTGTGGTGCAAGAAGGACTGACAGCAGACAGAGGGGAGCAGAGAGAATTTTTAATAAGAAATTGGAATTATTGGAACTAGACGATCTTTAAGGTCCCTTCCAACCCTAACCATTCTATGGTTCCATGAATATGGCCCGGCCACGTGGGGCACCGGAGGGGTGTGACGGCTGGCCCGAAGGCACATCTCCCAACAGCGCATGAGTTACACCAACCCTCTACAAAACTTCCAGTAGGACAAAAAAAGATCTCTTGGAAAAACTGGTGCATGGGCACACTGCCCACGGAACAATTTATCTTAGACATAAATGGCATAATTAACCTACACGGTCTATATATCGCGTACCTCTAGGATGACTTTTTCTTGGAAAACAAATAAATCTTTAGAAGTTTGAGCCTTATTTACAGAATCGCTGCTCCATAAATCATTCAGATCAGGGCTACTTTATGAACGCCTTTCTGGCTGCGTGCTGGCAAGGAGAAGGCAGAGAGCTGTAGTTTGGCTTTATAAACGTTCCCCCGCACACAGCAACCGTCCTTCGGCAGGTAATGAAACATCTGACATGCTCCTCATCTGTGACCGAGGGCTAATTCATGGTGGTGTCCTCCCAGTGTGCAGCTCCAGTTAGTTTTTGCTTTTGGATTGGAGAAGAGACTGGGATTTCTGTGCCGTGCATGGGAAGGGCGAAGCGGCTCTGCCTGGTTTGCAGCCACGACGGATGCAATCAGGAGAGAGCAGCTCAGCACGGTGAGGTGAAGC
>NW_010133199.1:2025-3640 GCF_000699245.1 Pterocles gutturalis | reverse complement strand
TGGGGGGGTGCTGGCCTCCCTCCCCATCCCAGGGGTGTGCAACCGATGGGAGCCCCAGATGCTGCCGGCTGAGACCCTTCATCCCTTCGGAGCAGAGCATCAGCATCCACCTGCAGCTTCCAGCTGAGCCTTGAAGGAAAAAATCAGTCCATGTGCTCCAGCTGCAGAAATGACTTTCTGATCTGTCATCCTCAGCCGCCTGGCCTGGGTGTCCCTGTGCCACTGCTTGGGGCAGGCAGCACCTGCAAAATCCCCGTCCTCTGCTTTGGTTGCAATGGAAGAAGCAGCAGCTCCAAGCCCAGCACCTCCTGTGCTCCTTCTCCGAGCGGCTGCTGGGTTCCTCCCAGCATCAGGCCATGGCTGAGGGTCACCTTTAGTATCAATCCCTCCTGGCATCACCCAAACAGCCTCGTTGGATCCCAAACAAAGTTTGTGCCTGGTCCTTGGCTCGGCACCCGGAGCCCATGGCGCAGTTGCCTCTGCTCTGCAGCTCCCCGTGCGCATCCTCCTCCTCTTATTTTTAGTTGATGGGATTTAGCGTAAAATAGTGCTGACCCAGCAGTAATCTAAAACATTTGCAATCGACAGCTAGATCACTGTGTGCCATATTTTTGACTTGCAAACAACTTCCCCGGGTGGCGAGGGTGTATTTATTGAACGCGGCTGGTGTCGCAGCTTTATTTAGCTCCTTCTGTTGCCACACTGTATAATTCATGAAATTGCCGTATAAAGTTAGGGAGGAATTAAAACCTTGACCGGCCCGTGAACCAGAGCTGACACTTCCATTATTTTCGAAGGAAAGCTGAGAGAAGCAAAAACCTGAGGAATTACCCTGTGCCAGGGGAGAGGGGCCGACAGCGGAGCTGAGCTGGCGAGGGGCAAACCGGAGCAAGCTCCAGAGCATCGCGCCCAGCTGAGCGCAGCTGTGGATCCATCCTGCTCTGCTGGGATTCCTGATGAGGGGAAGCCTTCCCCAGCGCTCCTCGGGGAGCTGATGGTATATCACATCTCCCACCGACAGCAGGCAGTCACCAGTGGGGAGGACAAGGATGCTGGTTTGGAAAGCAAAAGACATTTATCACCATCAGCAGTGTTCCAGAGCAGATCCTGTCCTTAGGAGACCTCAGCCCCATGGCAGCATCACACATCTGGGTGAGGAAACCCTTGGCTTCCAGCTCAGAACCTGGGCTGTGCTCGGCAGGAGGTAAATCACACGCCGTCCCCTTCGGAATACGATGCTTTACAACACCACACTCTGTAATAAAATGTTCCCCTCAAGTTCATCTTCACAATAAAAACGGTTTCTAGCCTGCCGTCAGAGGCCGTGCGTGCCCTGACTCATCCATATTTCATCAACACCTGGAGAGGTTCCAGCAGAAAACGCTGTGAGTTGGGGCTCGGGGTTGCCCTGGCATTGCATGGACACGGCTGGGTGCAGCCTGCCCCTGGCGTCAGTGCATGGCGACTGCTGGCGTGGGGCACGCTGCCTGCCGTGGGGTGCATGGCTTGCAGTGGGGTGCCCTGCCTGCAGTGGGGTGCACGGCTTGCAGTGGGGTACCCTGCCTGCAGCGGGGTGCATGGCTTGCATTGCCGGGGTGCACTGCCTGCAGCGGGG
>NW_010133199.1:723-1940 GCF_000699245.1 Pterocles gutturalis | reverse complement strand
CATGGCTTGCATTGCTGGGGTGCACTGCCTGCAGCGGGGTGCACGGCCAGGACATCCCATCCGCCCTTGCAGCACACAGCACAGGACCCACGGAGCCTCTTCCTCTAGCCCCTTGCCCATCCCTCACCCCGATGGCGGTCCCTGACACACCGATGTCCTGGAAGAGAAGAAAAAATCCTGGTCAGAAAGTGGGGGCTTGTGGCCATGAATAACCTCAGCACTGGGAGGAGGTTTCATACCAAACAGGGAAGAAAGGCAAAATTCAGAACTTTGTAAGAAAAAAAGCTCAAACCTTTCCTCTTGTAGACATCCCGAGTGCAGAAGCCCTAACTGCACCACCGGGCTCTGCAGGGGGAGAAGCTGCGTGCCAGCCCCCTGGCTCCAGGCTTTCGGGGTGAACCTGCCTCTCCACCAGCCCCAAAGCTTTCCCTTTGGAAGCATCACCCCAGGAGAGGCGGTTCCCTGCTTGGATGTGCTGCATGCAGATGAAAATCCTGTCTCCCCAGAAGCGCTCTGGCCAGTACGTGCTCTGCGGCTCAAACAAAAACAACAATAAATAAACATCAAACCAACATGAAACCCTGGCACACAACTTGACACAAAAGCCTAAAATCAAAACATGCCTGTCTCTGGAAAAAATTCTTTTCCTCCAGGAAACCTCAAGCAATGGGTCTGAGACCCTGCAGTGAGCAAAGAGCCACCAACTCCAGAGCTGTTCTTTTATTTCTCCTTTACAAAGCATGTCCCTTGCCCCCACCCTCCACCTGTCATCCCCAACACCTGGGGAAGGGACCCGGGCAGCCGGTGCTGCAGTGGGCTCTGCACTCTCCTCGAGGAAAAAAAAAAAAAAATCCTCATTATTAGAGCAAGGAGGGGAGATCTTCAGCCTGCCAGGAGCACACACATGGAGCGGTGAATTGCTTGTGTTTGCTCAGGGTGCACGAGCCAGGCCAGTCTCGGGGAACACTGCGACCCCCCCATTTGGTGTGTGTATCATTTGCAGCTGAGTTTTGTGCCTGCAAAGGCTCCATTGTGCATGTTCGTGCTTTTCAGGACAATTTCCCAACATTGGTTTAAAATTTATCATTCTTTCCCCGGCTGATTTTTCCCTTTTTAAAATAATTTTTTAATCACTTTTTCCCCAGCTTACAAGCAGAGCCCGCAGTGGCCGTGCTCAGGGCTGGGGGTGCAGCGTGTGGCCACAGGGACAGGGCTGG
>NW_010133199.1:374-707 GCF_000699245.1 Pterocles gutturalis | reverse complement strand
GCGGTCCCCAGCCCCCCTGTACTCCCATCTCAGCTGCAGGAGTCGATGCTGCGGGTACAGCAGCAAGTCCTGCATTCACTTCCAAACTTCCTCCAAGATTTTCCTTACTGCCTCTGAGTTTTTTCCTAAGGATATGTACATTGCCAAATTCTCAGGAAGGGTTCTCCTGGAACACCAGGGCGGGGGCTTTGCTATAAACCTATTTCTAGAGAAGTTCTAGGCAAGGGGCAAACGCAGCCGCTGGTGTTGGAGGAGGTGATCCCTCAGCATCCGCAGCAGCTCCAGGCTCTGGCTCGCACCGGGCTGGAAATAACCCATCCCCGAAAGCACCCG
>NW_010133199.1:0-269 GCF_000699245.1 Pterocles gutturalis | reverse complement strand
TTGGCAGCTGACGGCGTGTAATGGCAGCGGGGCTGTCAGGGAAATTTGTAGCTATTTGCTTCGCAGGGTTTCTCCGTTCCACTCAGCAGCTGTCAGCCCGCGCCGCCCGGTTATTGATGATAGGCGCTAATCATCCCGCAGATTCCCCACATAAATCAAGAGGCAGTAGAAAATAAAGTTTCTTCACACTGAGGTCATTTGCCCCCCTCCCAAGTGCCACGGAGAAGAAAAATACAAACTCTTACTCCTGCTATTAATAACCGCCCTCC
>NW_010133198.1:0-70144 GCF_000699245.1 Pterocles gutturalis | reverse complement strand
CTCGGGGTCTCCCTGTCTCAGGCGGGGGGTGAAAGGGCTCCTTGAGCCACAGGAGGGGGAAGGCAGGGGAGCGCTGCGGGGGCAGGTGTCGGGCTGGCTGCGGGCTGTCCCGTCGTGTGAAGGAGAGAGGAGTTCCTGCGGGTGCGTTGCTGCCTTCAGCAGTGCTGGTGTTCAGTCGTGATCGCTCCGGCTGACTCTCAAAAAGGACCTGGTTTTCCTTTTCAGGTTGCGGATCTTCTCTTTCAAACAGCCCAAGATGCGGGGCTCCGGTTTGACTCCGTGTGTGGCGTTCTTACACAGCGCTGCCCTTGGCCACAATTATCTGCTCTGAAAAGCAGATCCCAATGCTCATACGGAGGAAGGAAGCAAAAGACTATGGTAAAACCTTCCAATCAAGCATTTGTGTGTACTTGTTATCTTGTTTGTGAAGTGACTTTGTCTAGTTGTGGTTCTGCTGTAAGGTGCAGCATTTCCATTCCAGTTTAAGGCTACCATTCCAGTTCACAAAGCAGCCCCTTTTCGCCCTAAAACATACCTCCCACAGCATCCCAGTCTGGTCAGGCTCTCCCACCTGGTTGCTGATTAAGGTGCAGCTTGAATCCTGCTGTAGCAGATTTGGAGACTCTTGAAGAGGGAGTTCCGTTTCTTTTTTGGTTTCAGCAATGTCTTTTTTCCTAGGCACCATTACCATGGTTCAGGGTTATTTGCCTTTTCCAGAAACTGAGATTTGTAACTCAGTTTCTCTGTTACGCTGAGACCAGTGTTACATTTCACCCCTAAACGGGACTTTTTGTGTATCAACTTTAAGAGGAACCTGTTATAGTCTCATCTTCATTTGCATCTCAAACTCCTTTTTTCATATCCTACAGTCCTGTAATCAGTGGGCAAGGTGGACCAGGTGAGAAGCAGTCAGTTCTTTACCCATTGAACTAGTTGTATTTTGGTGGAGGCAAGGGGGAGAGCAGACTAAAGCATTAACCTACCATAGCAACTGGATTTCAGCATATGATAAAAGCTATCCTCTTCCTACAGTATTCAGTTGGAAAGGATGCTTGTCACAGCTAAATGTTACTCTGGTGTTAGTGTGCCAGGCATGAAAACGTTTGCTGTTCCTTGTGAAGGCCAGGTCAATTGTGACAGCAATTAATTGACTGGCACAAGGTTTCCAGTGTCCCATCCATTGCAAAGCTGTATGTCTTGCTCCTTTTCTAGGCTGTCATGGTCTAAGCACCACACTTGCTGCATAATGTTCTCCTGCTGCTTCCTGGGAAAGCCAGGCATCCTTTGTTGTTGCTCCCCGGGAGGCCTTTCATGGTCGAGTGCCTGTCATTGGTTAGGGCAAAGGCATTTGGGGCTTTACTCCTTCTAATTGTTCTGACAGGCATGGTAAGCACTGAATAATGTCTGTGGAAAACAGGAAATAATGCTGAGGAGTACCAATAACTTGTCTGCTTTAAAGATACTTTAAACAAGTGGAGAAAATAATTTTGCAATTCTGAGCATTCAGTTCATGGCAATAATGAACTTCAGTAGTCAGTCAAAGATCTAAATTTGTGCAGTTAACAATGTGTCAGTTTTGTTAATTGAACGTAACTCCTGGAAACATAAAAAAGTATTTTATTCACTTGGAGAAGTAACAGTCTTTAGGAATTGAATCACAAGTCAGTGACTGAACTGTGGTAGGAAGTGTGATAACTTTTATTTAGTTATTATCAGGTAATAACTAAACAAATTACCTCTCTGTACTGACAGTGAATGTGAAATTCCTATTCTCTTGAAGTCCAAATCCGTTGGACTTCAGGATATGCTGCAGTGCATGCTTGTCTGTGGAAAAAATCTGATCTTTACATTAGCGTAGCAAGTTAAGTTTTATTGCTCTGGGGTTTTTTGGAGTCTTTTAAACTTTCTTCATTTAGTGGGGTGTTTGTCTTTTATTTTTAAGGTACTAAGCGGCTGGTGGAAGGCACCATTAATCCAGGAGAAACGTGCTTGATCATTGAAGATGTGGTAACAAGTGGATCTAGCGTGCTGGAAACTGCAGAAGTTCTTTGGAAAGAAGGGTTAAAAGTCACAGATGCCGTAGTGCTGTTGGACAGGGAGCAGGGCGGGAAGGCCAGGTTAGAGGAACGTGGAATTTGCCTGCACTCTGTGTGCACGTTGTCTGGGGTGTTGGAGATTCTCCATCAGCAGGGAGAAGTGGCTGCTGAGATGGTTGAAAAGGTGAAGAAATTCATTCAGGGAAGTGTGTTTGAGCCAGTGGCTCAGAACGGCCTCACTCCTGTGAGGAGACCGTGTGAGGAGCTGAGCTTCAGCGCTCGTGCGAAGCTGCCAGGGGTACATCCTATTGCAGCCAGGCTTCTCACGCTCATGGAAAAGAAGCAAACGAACTTGTGCCTTTCTGCCGATGTCACCAGCTCCGCAGAGCTGCTGCAGTTAGCTGCCATCCTGGGCCCCAGCATCTGTATCCTGAAGACTCACATAGACATCCTGAATGATTTTACCCCCGAGGTAGTAAAGGAGTTGAGAACGCTTGCAGATCAACATGAATTCTTGATTTTTGAAGACAGGAAATTTGCAGACATTGGAAACACAGTAAAGCATCAGTATGAAGGTGATTATCATCAACTTTGATTTACTGTAGCTGTGCTGCCAGTGTGTGTATCTGCAGCACTGGCACAGGTTGCCAGGAGGGAGAGATTGTGGAATCTCCAGCCTTGGAGAAGACTCAAGGGGACAAGGCCCTGAGCAAGCTCTAGCTTTGAAGTTAACCCTGCTGAGAGGGCGTGACCTGCAGAGGTCCCTTCCAACCTAAACCTTTTTATGACTCTATGGTTGTGCTCAGTAAGTACTTCAGAGTAGTTTGCCATGAGAAAATGCAGTGTGGCTTCTTAAGACATCCTGCTGTGGTATGCTTGTGTGCATGTTATGGCTCTCATTCGATACCTGCAACTGTAGAACTGTGGTTTTTTTCTAATCGATATGTCCCATGTGATCTGCATGCTATGTTGAAAGGTAGCACCTGTGACAGGAGGTTTTTAGGTTACCATAAATGCCTCAATGAATATTAGAGGTGAGATACCAAGAAGTGTTTGTGGAAAGTAAAACTGAGAGATTATCCTGTGTGGCTAGACAGCTGTTGGGACTGTCTGAGACTGAACTTGTAACTGCCAAGCTTCAGTAGTAAAACTGTCTTTTAAAATGTGAAGGATTTGTTGTTCAGCTTGTTTTGTTTAAATGGTATTTCCTGTTTCATACATTTCTAATAACACTTTGCCTTTGTCTTCCTACCCGTGTTCTCAGGTGGTGTGTTCAGAATCGCATCCTGGTCAGACATCATTAACGCCCATGTGGTTCCAGGCTCTGGAGTTGTGAAAGGTCTGAAGGAAGTAGGTCTTCCTCTCCAGCGGGGCTGTCTTCTGATTGCCGAGATGAGTTCCCAAGGGTCACTTGCAACGGGTGAATACACAAAAGCTGCAGTAAGTAGACAGTCTTGTTTTGGGTTAAAAGCTTGTGAAGTGTGGCAGGGAGGTTTTGTGTGCTTCTAATATTTGCACTTCCAAAAGTCTCTTCAGCTCTAACTATTACAGGTTTTTGTTTTCTCCTGTGGAGACTTGGGGATCTGACAGCGTGGTCTTTAAAGGTTGCAGCTGTAGGCTACTGTTGTAATGTGGCCAGAGTTCACCCTGAATTCTAGCAAACATGTTAAATTTGCTATTCACAGCCCCCCTCCCCGGACTTTTTTTTTTTCTCTTAAGCAGTAAATTTATAATTAGTTTAAGTTTAGTCATTGTATTGTTTCTAACATAGAAAGAAGTATAACATGCATGTTCCTGGCTGCAAGCGCAGCAGTATCAGTGAGGGGTGAGTTAGCTCTGGGTGATTTATATTGGTAAAGCAAGAACCCCTGCCCTGCATAGCTTATTGTGTGAGAGGGTGGATGAGAAACAGATGGCTAGTCAAGCTTAAATTTAGGTATATCACTTGTAACTGTTACTGATCTTCTTCAGGTACAGATGGCTGAAGACAACTCAGATTTTGTTTTTGGATTCATTTCTGGATCTAGAGTTAGTAATAAACCAGAATTCCTTCACTTAACCCCAGGGGTGCAGCTGCAAACCGGAGGTAACTTTCTGAAATATTTATAGTCTGTTTGTAAACACAGTAAGTGATGTAGCCTTCAATGAAAAAGTGACTTCTGAAGAGGGTTTGGTTGCAGATTCTCTGGTGGGAGGAGTCTGTGTTTGCCATTATGGGCTGCCTTCTGGATTTCTGAGTACGCATCCCTTTCCTGGGAGCTCTGAAAGGTGACAGCAGGCTACACAGCTTTTTTTCACATGCTGAGGTCTGTGCATACCATAAAGCACAGTCCTTAGTACCTGTGAAATGTCTTCGGATATGTGTTAGTTTATACGTACAACTACTCAGTAGGAGTAGAAAAAAAGATTTTTAACAAATACAGAAGTCTAACTGTAGCACTTTTGATACTGATATAGATGCAGTATCAATGAACTGAAGTCTTATACTGACTAAACAGGTTATCATTGAACCAGTTAGGGGAGATGCATTTCTCTGCAAAACTTAATTGTTATGAAACCTGAAGTGAAAGCACAAGCTTTTATGTGAAGGTTTGGGAGTTTTTCCTGTTTTAAGAAGGCTAAGGCTTTTTTCAGTAGTCCTGATCGGTGCTGCTTTGCACAACTGTTACATCTGTTGTGATTGGTAAATCATGAAAAGGGAGGGCACTTTGTCAAATTTGATCCGTGTAATAGGGGGTTTGTTAGTTGGAGACACAGTTTCTAGTTACGCCTGTGGATTGTTAGGGTGAGAGCTAGAACAGCATACCTGTTCTCTGCTCCAGCACCTCTTTGAAGGTTTTCAGTATCTACAGTTTTGTATGAACTAAAAAAAAAATGGTGTCTCTGTTTCAGGTGATAACCTTGGACAGAAGTACCTAAGTCCCAAAGAGGTTATTAGCGAAAAAGGTTCAGATATCATTATTGTGGGACGTGGGATTTTGTCAGCTTCAGACCGTCTTCAAGAAGCGGAGAAATACAGGAAGGCAGCTTGGGAGAGCTATGTAAGCAGACTTGGTGTTCGAGCAGAAGATTGAAAGCAGGCCACTTTTCTAGTGAATAAGCAAAGCTGGAGGAGCTGAAATCATCATGGACTTTCAGTTAAATACATAGAAACTTCAGCCAGTAGAAAGCTGCCCTTTTGGAGAAAAATCTATTGCTAATTAAAATATTTTTTAATAACATACACAGAGATCAAATTGTACATTCTATGGGTTTTTTTAATATGTGAATGTATGAAACCAAAACTTTAGGCCCAGTTTTTAGCCTTAATAGCTTTTCTGTGCTGGAAAATGTTGCACTAAATGCTCCAAGGGCTGTTGTTGCTTTAGTTCCTTTTCCCGACCTTCAAATTCCTTCTGCCTGTGGAACCAGTCTTCTGCTTGTTCTTAATAAACTTCACCTGCAGACCTGACCTGGTGCCCCACTCTCAAGAGATTAGTCAACTCTGCTGTTTCCAAGGAGCAAGCAATTCCCACACTGTGAAATTGAGTAATGTGTTGTTTAATAAAGACTTTTTTGCTACTGTTGTCCTTTCACTGGACCTGTAAGTCTTCCTTCTGTGGCAGTGTGAACTACTGTTTTCAGAACCTTGGGATTATAAAAGTCATTCTGGTATGTTTATGACTGCAGGAGTTATTCATGATTCTGTTTACACAAGCTACAAAAATTTGTCAGAGCAACTAGTTGTTGTGTACTTAATTACAGTGGAGCTGTTGATTCCTTGAGAAACAAAAATGTACTTTCTGTTCATTAACTTTTTGTGACAATAGCTGGAGTACTTCTAGGAATTACTTTCCACTCTTCATGATTAATAAGAAGAAGTAGAAATATCTTGTATCATTGGTTTTGATTAGAAAGGGTAGAATAACCTTAAATAGTGTATGTGTTGTGGAAATTGGCTTGAATTTTTGTTGATATCAAGAAGGCAAAAACAAATGCTGACGCAGTTGTAGACTATTGCTGTTCCTGTGCTGATGCAAAGCACACAGAGAAAGCTGTGTCCTTTTGTTAATACCTGTAGACCAGGAACAAGCATATCTAGTGAGAAGAGTTTTTTGGTGCTAGTACTGGACTCTTCACTATTCTTTTAAAATAGGAGATTGGAGTTACCTGAAGCTGAAAAGGACAGGTTCTGCTGATTGTTGGTTGGGTTAATCTATGTAGAGTGTCTAAGACCAAGGGACACAGGCTGGCATCTGAGGGCTTTGCCTTACGCTTCTTGTATTTGTGACATGGTGCTCTCTGTTGGCAGTCAGACTTCAGAAACATAAAACTGAAAGACTTCCTCGCTGTCTGGCGGTGTTGGGGGTGATGACTTTACTCTTTCATGCTCCGTGTGTCCTGGAACCATGCTTCCACTGCCCTTGATGACAGGACTGCTTATGGGGCTTGGGGGTATGTTATCGTGGAGAGAACATTAGAACTTTGTGTGTGTGTTTTCTTTTTCTCGGGGCTACTGTTTGCTTCAGCAGTCTTGTGTATCATAATTTACATCTGGAGAACTCCATCCAGGGACTCCCTTGGCCACCTTTCACAGCTAGAACTTGATCAGTGTGGTGTATCTTGTACAGCCCCCCTGCAACAGTCTCTTGAGTTGTGATGTTTCACATCAACTTCTAACAACTTCCAGCCGTTCAAAGTGAACAGAGGATTTGGGATTTGTTTACTGTCTCACCCTAATTATCTCACGGCCTTGAGGCTTGTAGCAGAAACAAGATGTTCTCACTTAAACTGTTTTGCAGAAAATTACTTTTTCCACCAGAGGGAGCTGAGAGCCTGTTTTTCAGGAGAGTCGGTGCCCTAGCTAGCTCTTTTACAGCTTAATCCTTCCCAATGATGGTACCAGCTCTAGATGTGCTTAGGATGAGTATCTGTCTCGTTTTCAACAAGTTACACCCTTGCTGATGCCCTCATTTAAAACAGTAGAGTTTCCAGAAAGCTGCCTCAGGCTGGAGTTCAGAAGTGTGTGTTGTAGGCTCAGTATTACAGCGCAAGCAGAATTTTGTGAGTTCAGTGTTTTTCACTAACTACACTGAATTGCATTAAGCGGGTGGCTGACATCCATGCAGCTAAATCCCTGAGCAGGCTCTTCGGCGAGCTACTTTCTTGGGCCTCTAGCTGAAAAAAACAGAAACTGGATTGGGAGAGATGGATGTGATCTAACATCCAGTCACTTTTAGTGGATATGTGCATCTCATTTTCTTTAAAAAACAAGTTCTGAGGAACAGATCAGTTGGAAAACTTCATTTCACAGTCCTTCATTGTGCACTCAGTAAATCATCCAGAAAGAGCTGTGTTCTGCCACTTCATCTGACACCCATGTTGCAAACATTTCAATTAGTAAAACAGAACCATGTTGCCTCCTATATGCATTCTTCTGTCAGAATGATTATAGTAAACAAGTGTGTTGCACTTTATTTTGGGCACCTGGAAGTGATTAAAAATCCATTTCAAATTAAGAACAAATGTTAATTTCCTTGCTTGCCCCGCTGCTCACATTCATTGCATAGTTCTTACTGTTGGTCCCAACTGTTCCTAACATGGGAACTAGGTCACAATTTACAAAACTCATTTGCATCATAATATATGAATCTGAAAGTCTTGCAGTTCATTCTCTGATCTGATCGAGTCTGGCATAGAGGCACAAGGCTATATTTAAATTACTGGGTTATCATATGATTTATATTATCTGCCAAGTAGGCATTTATCTTAATTTGTGATCTTTAATCCGCTCTGGAGTATGGTTTATAACAGAATGAAAGAATATTGTGCTTTTCGTAGTGAATGAGACTCATCAAGCGTTGTCAGTGCTCGCAGCAGCAGAAAGGAGGCTGACTTACTGCTATTTCTGAGCAGCGTAGCAGGGACTGAGAGAGCAGCACAAGCTGGAAACATTAAAGAGTTGTTACATAGTTTTTGCAATTTGTATGTGAAGTTCACTGTATCTCTGCGAGGCTGTGGGTATCTCTGTAGCACAAGGAGTGCTGTGTCAAGAGAGCCCCGCCTGGGCACTTCAATCGGTGTGACTGCCTAAGTACGGTGCTTTACTCGGACTTAAAATTCTTGCAAAATCTTGATAAACCCAGCACCAAATTAAAACCAGCTGAGTTGAAATTTTTGTCCTTAAAAGTATGATTTGTATGTCACAGTATCAACATTGCTTTGTTAACCAAGAATTGTCAGTCATGTTATAGTTTCAGCAGCCTATTCTATGAAAATTTATTTAAGACTTAATCCCACAAAAATAACTGAATCACTTCCCTTTAAATTTACTTGGAGAGCCTGTTGCTGTGGATTCTTTTAGCAAGCGACACAAACATTGCATTTAGGGAACAGGACCAAAGGAATGTGAAACACCCAGAGGAAGTTTGTTTCCAGATCTGAGTTTTGGAGGTCGCTCTCTCAGGGAAATGCTCTGTTTTGGAAGGCTTGTAGCTGGACTGCGGGCTAGACAGGCTGGATGTTTTGTTTGTTTGTAATCACTCTGTGGGTTCTTGGTCGGTCTGTACCGCAGTGACGAGTACAGCTTCACGTTTGAATGCTGCAGCAAATCAAAACTCAGCCTGGTGCCTGCTCTGGTTTCAGGTTTTCCTCTGACTCTCTTGGCAGCGGTTGCAGGCTGGGAGCGCTGACCCTGCCTGTGTGTTTGGGTTGACTTTGTCCTCAGGCTTGGTCCTCTGTTTCTGCGTGACCCATGTCCTCTTCTGAACTTTTTTCTCATAAGCTGATGCTATCCACAGTCATGCTGTTAAAATGCAGGGCTGTAGGTGGAGGCTGGCCCCTACAGGGAGCAGGAGGAAGCCTGAGGAAGGCTGTAATTGCGAAGTTCTTGCTTATAGCGTGGTCTCCGGAGCAGAAGTGTGATGGTACGCAATAGGCTGTGTTCAGCCCCAGTAGGTATTGCAGGAGGAGAAGCTAAGCTAGTGCAGTCGCTTTTGATCTGTTCCAGAACAACTAATAGTAGCTATACAAAAGCTACTTTCACAAACAGGACTATTTAGAAAGGGAAATTCTGCAGTGTTCCCTGCAGCTGATCATTTCTGCTTTGCTGAGAGGTATTCTTTCAGGCTGATGATGGGAGCAGCCATAAAGGCGACCTGGTTATAAGGGGGGGAATATTGAACAGAAGAAGACCTATGCTCAAATACTGTCAGAGAAAACACCTGCCAGCCTGGGAGCCAGGCTTGGGAACCAGAAGCATCCTTGAGGAGTGCAGCTGGGTACTGAGAAACGAGAGACAGCCTGAGATAGCATCGATGCAATGTGCAAAAACAAGGAAATGTAACAGCAAGTTATCATCTGTGGAGGTAAAAAAAGGTCTGGCAAAGGAGGAAAACAACCTGAGAAAAGAAGGATAAGTAACTGCCATTGGCTGTTCTAACTCACAGAACAGCCAAACAGTCTCCAAATACCAAAACTGGTCTGAGAGCATAGAAAACATCATCATTTAGTGACTGCACCAGATGGAAAATAGAAATTAGCAGCATCAATTGGCTGTTCCAGGTGGTGGTGCCCTTTGCCTCCTTATGTCTCTGTTATATAAAAAGGACTTACTTTTTACCCACAATAGAGCCTCTTTCTCTGAGGAGTGCCTGTGCATGTACCCCTTTGCCTGATGAGATTTCCTCAGTAGAGTGAACCCTTGCTGGGGATGCCTGGCTGACTCTGGGCTCCATGAGGCAGATCGTTGTCCAAGTGAGGCTTTGCCCAGTGTCTATTGGTCCCATTTCTGGGATGGGTTTGATGAGCACTTGGTACCAGTAATATTTATATATATATATGTGTATGTATGTATATACACACAGGCATATATATATATATATAAAAATTAATAGAATCATTTTGTTTGGAAAAGACCCTTAGGATCATCAAGTCCAGTCATTAACCTAGCACTGCCAAGTCCACCACTGAACCCTGTCCCTGAGCTCCACATCTACACGCCTTGTAACAACCTCCAGGGATGGTGACTCCACCACTTCCCTGGGCAGCCTGTTCCAGTCCCTGACAAGCCTGTGGGTGAAGAGATTTTTTTTCCAATATCCAAGATAAACCTCCCCTGGCACAACTTGAGGCCATTTCCTCTTGTCTTACTCCTTGTTACTTGAGAGAAGAGACCGACACCCAGGTCGCTATAACCTCCTTTCAGGTGGTTGTAGAGAGTGATACAACTCTCTTCGCCTCCTTTTCTCCAGGCTGAACAACCCCAGTTCCCTCAGCCACTCCTCAAAAGACTTGTGCTCCAGACCCTTCACCAACTTTGTTGCTCTTCTCTGGACACACGAATATACATATATACACATCTATAGGCACACCTGTAAGGAATTACTCGAAAGTGTTATTTGCTGCCTTACTAGTGGTAATTTTGTAGTTACTCGTAAAACTGAAATTTATACTTGTACCAATAGTTACTGCTGCTGCTGTTGAAATATATGTTTGCTTTCTGGTAGTAATTTGTAGTATGGATATATTTGTTTTGCTTGGCATAAGTATACTTGCCTTGATAGTGATGATCTGTAGTAAAATGCAATAAAATAATTTAGGAAGTTATTCCTCTGTGTCCTTGTATGTGATGGAGTCCTGTGAACCCATGGTTGCAACCTTTGTCCACACGCAGGCTGGGTAACCCTTCTGGGTCATGACATCCACATGGAGAGGTTTTCGGTGTTCAGTGGACAGCAGCACTAAGTAGTGGGCATGGAGAAAGGGATAGGATGGAATTAAACACTGTGTACTATTTCGGCTTTTTGCAGGCTGGCCGTGAAGAGGAGGTAGAGGAACAACAGTTAATTCCAGTTCAACATGTGTTTGGGTAGGGAGATGATGCTGGAATACGAGGGCCAGGAGATGCTGCTGGGCTGCAGATGTAGTGCATTACCTCGCCGTGGTATTTCCTGCCAGGCACGTCAGTGACCCCGCTCCTCAACACACTACCTCCTTCGCTTTCCACGTGACTGGAGAAATGCAAGGTTAAACAGGTTCAAGAGCGTGGGGTTGTTCTTTTCCAGAGCCACTGTACAGAGCAGAGAGGATGCCGAGGACATGCCTCGCTCTGGCTTGTGGTACAGCGAAGGGTTACAGTGCATGGCCGTGGTTAACAGAGCAAATCATGCTGCCATCGGACTTGACTTTTCCCAACACATAATATGAATGTCTCTCTCCCAGAAACACAGGGGAAATGCTGGTGAGCCCCACTCCCAGTGGCTGTGCAGCAGCAGCCCCAGCTGTGCTGGGGGGATCGGGAGGAGCTGATGTTGCAATGGCATCTGGATTCCAGCTTGGCCAGACGTGCGCTGACATTTTTCCATCGCATGTGACCCGTTGATGCCTTCTGCTGTAGTTTTCATTCAGGAATGCTAGCTGTGGTCAGGCTGCCTGTATTTACAGACACAAATAAACTGCTCCTGACTGAAATACACCATTCCCATGACTGCACTTGGCACTAACCTTGCAGGGTTGAAGGCAGATCTGCTTACACAGTAGAATAAACCCTTCTTGCTCTTAGCATCACTTCCTTCTCTTTTCTTTTTAGATCCAGCCTTGTGGAGAAGCTAAATTTGGGGGGGTGACTCTGGGCTGCCTGGCTGAGTGCCGTGGGCAGCAGGATGCTTGCTGCTGACATCAACCATCCATGTTTCCTTCTTTTTTGTACTCCATCTTGGGTGCCTGGCCTCTGGCACCCTTCCCTCACCTCCTTGCTACCCACGTTGCTGCCTAGCTACTCTGCAGCCCACTTTGCTTAACAGCTGAGCCTCCCCTTGCCGGGGAAGGAGGCACTTGCAGTCCTGTCCCCAGGCCCTTGTTCTCGTCCTTTGCATGCTGCCCACCCAAACCTTGGCTCCCTATGGCTGTCCTGATTGTCCAGTCTCTTGGCACTAACCCGGCGTGCTGGGAAATGCCATGGTGGTAGAGGTAATCCTCGAGGGAAAGGGTGGCGGGGGGCACTGCCTGTGCCTTTCCTTTCAGAGTGCAAAGGAAGAAAGCAAAGGGGTGGTTTTGTTTTTTAAACTGCTTGGTCCTTCGTGACTTAATGCCATCAGAGCTGGCATAATTCACATAGACATAATTCACAGTGTTTGCTGATTTGGGTGGCAAAGTTGGTTTAAAACATTCCTGCCCTTCCTTCCACCCCACTTTCCTTCCTGCTCCCCCTTCCCATGCCTGGGGCAGCACAGCTTGCATGAGGCAGCCAAATGAACCAAGCTAAACCTTGCTCTGTGTAATTACAATTATTACTTTTTTGTTTTCTATTTTTTTTTTCTTCTGTGATAGTGATTAAATCTATGTTGCCAGCCCGGCAGTGGGAAGGTCCTGAAAACTGAATTTGCCCCATGGATGCTCCTTCCCAGGTGGCAGGGTTAGTCCCAGGTATCCAATATGCAACATCGCAGCCTGCAAACGGCAGCCCTGGGCTTCAATATTGTGTAGGAAACATGGAGATCTGAAGAGCTGCCCCTCTGCAGAGCTCGGGCCTGTCCTATTGCTCATGGTGCTGCAGGGGGAAGACAATGCAGCCCCCAGCCCATGCACGGGGCAGTTACACAAAGGCAGTGCTGCCATTTCATAGAGCCTGCCCTTGCAATTGTTTTCAGGATATATACACCCTCCTTCCCTGCTAGGGCAAATTTAATGGAATCAAGTGGGAAGACAGAGTATGGATATAATTTATTTGGGATTCTAGGGTTTTTTACCCACCTGATCAGCACCGATGGTGCCAATGTGCCACTTGCTGTGCTCCTAAAAAGCACCGTTTCGAGATATTTTTAGTGTGGTCTGCTGCATTTCTTCAGTGCTGCTGGTAGGAGGAGGGGAGAACTATAAAGTTCTTGAAGGAGAGCTGTTTATTTTGAGCAAATAAGAGCTTCTGTTTATAGAGGCAAAAAAGCAAATTAAAAAAAAAAATCCGGAAGGATGGGCCCATGGCCCTTTTCCAATGAGAAGAGCAAGTCAAAACAATGAACACCATTTGTTTTTGCTTTTCCCTGGCAAGCTTCCTTCAGCTGACTATTGCACGATCTGTTCAGGGCGAAGAGACAAGAAAAAAAAGAGAAAAAAAAAAAAAAGCGGGCAGTAGCAATTGCTCTGGCTTCTCTCTGCTGCCGTGGCTGCAGCCCCGCTGCGGTCTGGGGGGTTAAAGCGGCAGCTGTTGGGGAGGTAACCCAAACTCCAGGGCCAGAGGAAAACAGATGAGGCTAGGGAAGCAGTCTTTTGGGGAAAAAAAAAAAAAAAGAAAAAAACCCCAAAACACAAATCCAAAGTAAAATGTATGCTGCAAAGTGACAACACTGTGTTCTATCCAGCTCCCTTTCCAGCCAAAAGCTCAGGGTGCTCTGCTGGACCCTACAGCTCTAGTCCTCTGGGAAAAAGTCAGAGGTCTGGTGAGGTGCTGTGCCCCAGGCTGGACGCTTCTTTGCACACCCCAGGGAAGGGTGTTTAATTTCGTTTCCTCAGCCTAAACTCCCATTTCCCTCAGGCTCCCACCAGTTTCCCATCTGTTTAACACGGCCGGCGGAGCGAGAGCTCCTTGTGGCACTCCCCGCTCTGGGTCAACACCAGGATATTAAATCAACATACCTTCTGCGGCAGTCACTGCGGCTCCAGCTCCTATTTTTATAGCCATGCTTTGACCGATAAGGCTCTATTAATAAATCAATCAGGCAGCACCACTTGCGCTTGCAGGAGCGGGTCCCAGTTCAGTCTGTTGGTGTGGGGCACAGCAAGGAAACAATGAACTCAGAGCATCATATATGCACAATAGTTTTATTTTGTTTTTTTATATAAAAAAAATTCCTAAAGACTGCAGAACTCTTGTATCCTAATTTCTTAAACAAATGCTTCCAACACCCTCTTCTTTTTTTTAAGCTAATTCCTCCCTAACAACTCGCAATGGTGTGGGTTCCCCTGGTTTTTTGACCTAGTCACCCTTTCTAATGGGATATGTCTGAAGCTGCAATATGGCACTTGGTTGACTTAGTTGGCAGGTTTAATATATCCAGAAAGCTGGGGTATGGAGTTGCACATGGCCTGGAGTCCATCAGCACAGGTGGGGAGCCTGCCTTCGCCTCCGTGCCGCCAGAATGAACCAGACTTTTCTCCTTACTGTGCAAATAACAGGCTTTGGTCACCGACCAGTCCTGTCGTAAGGGATCCTCGCCCCTGGAGAGAATCCCATCTTCAAGTGGGGAAGCAGCACGTATGGTCAAGCAATTGTCCACAGCAGTCTCAGGTGCCGAGACCCCATCAGTCAACTGTACCGTTGTAAGACTTGTTGAGCTTGTTGAACGTGAACTCTACGTTATGCGTGGAAATAGGCTTTCGGTAGAGAGGATTGGATGCCTTTGGAGAAATTAGTGTACAAAAAAGAACAAAGGTGAGGAATAAAGTCCGTGTCATGGTGAAAATGTACACAATCCCCCTTCCTGCACCAATTAATTCAGAGAAAGTGTTCCATTTGGCTTTTTCTGAAATGTGCATTCAGATCCAAAAGCAGTGTTGTTTCTCCACAGTTTGTCCAGCAGACCCACCTTCCATCCCATCTGCAGGCCCAGGTGATGCCCTCAAATGGGCATCCCCACCTAAACCCTCCCAAAAGGGCTCCCTTGAAGACCTGACCGACCAGGCTGCCGCCACAGTCAGAGCTCAGTCCCCGCTCCCTACCTCCTTCAGCCCTCCAGCACTGCTGGAAATGCAGGATGAAACCAAAGGTCGGGCATCATTTTGCAGAGTATTTGTAACTCGCCAAGGGGAATGTGCTGGTCACTGAAGCCCTGCTGTGAGGCACTGCCGGGCACGGCCACCCCATCCCTTGTGCCTGCCACCCTTCTCCATCGCTGCAGAGCTGTTTGCTGCTGGTGCACCCTGACAGCCCCTCCATCCCCCCAGCAGCACCCACACCCCAGAACTCACCATCTCGTATCTGGCCCGGGAGCGTTCGCTCTGGAATCGGTCAAACTCCCGTCTATCGTGAATGGTGACAAGCAGCTTCCAGAGGCCCAGCAGGATGATGCCGATCAGCACCACACTGCCGATCACCGCCAGCACGATGGTCACGGCGCTGGGGGCTGAGCTGCATGCTGGTAACGAGGGGGAGAAGGTAGTTAGCTCTCGTGTGGGTGTATCCCAGATCAGGATACTGGGACGTAAAGACCTAGACCGCAGCCACTGAGCAAGTGACCTCAGGGCAGTGCTCATAGCAATGACTAAAAAAAGTAACAGTCCTCTCTGAAACCAAAGGGAATTTTAAAATTATTAAATAAATTCCTGGCTGGAGGCAAGCCAAAGGCACAGCTCTCATGGACGTCACTGGGGCCAGGATGTCACGTAGCAGTGCCACCATCCAATAGTGTCACCTGGTTTTAATGCCAAGTGACCCATGTGGGACACAGAGGGTTAAGGTGCGTCTGGCAAAAGCCAGCTCAGCTTCCAGCCCTCCTGGAGGCAGATGGTCCCTAGGCACTGTAAATAAGTACATTAACTGTCAGATAATAACTGGTCTTTCAATTAAATGCAAGCTCCTGAACAAATAAAATAAAACATGTGGTCTCTTGGTCTTTCCCATACTGGCCCGTGCCTCAGAGGACCAGAGTAGATCGCAAGAAGCTACTGCTGGGTGCTCGCCAGCTCGTCCTTCACCAGCACATGGGGCTTTGTTTGAGAAACTGCATTGCATGCGATTAAAACAAGGCTGGGAAACACAGCTGCTGTGGCAGCCCCAGGAGGGGAGCAGGGACACACAGCCCCTATGCTGCCTGGACCAGAGCTAGCTCCTCAGCAATGCAGAAATCCATAGGTGGTGTGGGGCTTTCCTAACATCCTGCCTTAACCAGCAGCAGCACTAGGTGTCCCCTTCTGATTTTTTTTTGCTCCCTGTGGCTGTATCTCCAAACCAGTACACTGCATGCTTTTTGCTGTGTAAATAAGCTGGATTTAGCTTCAGCATCCCAAGCTGGCAGAAAGCCCTTCAGCCACTGCTAGCAATGCTGGTGGCTAGGGTCGGCTATTTTACTGAGTTGGGAGCATTTGGAGCCGGGTTTCAGCACCATAAAACACTCTATTTTTTAAAAATCATTCTGGTTCTCTGCTTGCACATGCATCCAAGCAGCCAGTGCAACCAGACTTTTCTGCAACCCATGAGGCTCCCCAGCAGCCCACTCCCTCTCCCGACGAGGCAGCCTGTGCTATGAAAAAGAAACCCAAGGGAGGGCCAACCTGGCTCTTTGAGGACGGTGAGGTTGGATTTCCCACTGGCAAGCTCTGAGTAGGTGAACTTCATGACGCAGTTGTTCACCGGGTAGGCGCAGAGGATTGCATTCGGGTCATCCGTTTCTGGAATGAGATGCAGAGTCACAGTTTTTTGGTTTTTTTTTAATTAAAAAAAATTCCTAAAGACTGCAGAACTCTTGTAGCCTAATTTCTTACACAAATGCTTCCAACACCCTCGTCTTGTTAAGCTAATTCCCTCCCAACAACTTGCAATGGTGTGAGTTCCCCTGATTTTTGACCTAGTCACCCTTTCTAATGGGATATGTCTAAAGCTGCAATATGGCACTAGGTTGACTTAGTTGGCAGGTTTAATACTTGGAATTAGTACAATGCTCCCCTGCAAACTGAGCAGGGCCTCCCATGGGTGCCTGGGAGCAGACGAATGGGGAGTGAGCCTGCAAACAGCATGGTTTGATCACGATTTGCCCAAATTGTAACTAAGCTGCATCTTGACTTACTGCTCGAGAAAATGTGTCACTCAGCAAACATGGCATGGCAAACACAACCCCACACGGACACACACTTCCTTCATGCAAGTTGGCTTTGGCAATAAATGACATTTTCTTCTAAATTTGCTAAATTTCTTGAAGAGTGGCAGCTGAAGAGAAAGCGAGGGGCAGAGAGTCAGCCTGCAAGGACACGGACGGGCCACCAGCAGCACAGCCTGTGGCTGGCTCGTGCTCCAGCTGTGCTGAACGGCTCCGGCTCCGGAAATGGTTGAGAAGTTTGTTTTTAAAGAGTGAGATAGAAAAGGAAAATGGGGAGGGGAGGAGGGAAGGAGGGGGAAGGGAGGAGCTGGTTGGAGGGGAGGATGCGGAGATGGGGGATTTGCAAGAAATGTGACCGCTTGATTCCTATGGCCATATGGCCGCTGTTTGTTTGCCTGTTTAACGTACCGTAGCACCAGGCAGAGCCTGTCACTGCTCTGGTCACTGTAAGGCTGCTTCACAAAAGCCATTACAAAGTTTCAGCAAAGCCTTCATCTGAGGTTTGCAGCTTCAGGGGTGATTTCAGCAGAGCCACTGCCCTGCATGGCTACAGCTTGTGGGGTGTCCCCACTGCAGGGACAGTGGCTGGAGGGAGATGCGGCAACACCTCTGTCCATGCCGGGTAGCACTGCAGGAGTCTGCATGGGCTGAGAGGTTCAAAGGAGAGGAAGAGATCTGGGCACCCAGAGCTACCGGCTGGCAAAGACCTGACCTTGGCTTAGGCACCTGGAAAATGCTTCCCACAGTCCTCCTCCTCACTCGTGTCCATGCCTGTCTGTCATGTTGAAAAATGATTGTGTTAACGACCACTGCTGTTCCAGCCCCTTATCTCTCTCCTGTCCATTTGTCTTTTCATTCAATGCCTTTGACCTGCTTTCAGTCCAAAGATGAACACCATTTCAACAGCCCACATGCAACTGCCCCTCTGGTGTGTCCTGACAGGGTCCCTGGTGTGGACAAACCTCAGCTGTTCCTACTTTGGGGCAGGACAACCTGCTCTACCTACACAGTGGTATTGAGGGCAGGGCTGGAGAAGTGCTGGCTGTTACAAAGCAAAGTACTAACTAGATCAATATTGATAAAACTTCAAATTTTCTTGATGAATGCCCTTCTGAGTTAAGCAGCAAATCTTAGTTAAGCAGCAGATTTTAGCTAAGCAGCAAATCTTAGTTTCTTCAGGCCCAGCTGTTTTCAATCCCATCTTTGCACCATCGTTCTGCTAAAAGATATGGTGATTAAAGTCTCAATAGTAATGATCTTTGTTGTTCTTCAATAGGTTTCAGAGATCACACATCCACAGAGAGGTGCGATGGACCCATCGAGCTTTCAGGTCTGTTGATGTGTGCTGTTGGCAGGTTCAGCTCAGCACTGGATCCATCATGCTCCTCTCATGGAACCACTAGGAATGGCAATTTAATACTGCAGAAGCCAAGGAGATCCTGCAGAATCCAATGCAAGTCATACAAGCCTCCCAAAAGGCATCGTTCTGGCTTGTGAGTCCAATGATAAATGCCACTGCTCTACGAAAATTTGAAGCACTGGCTGCTTCATACCCAGAGCTAAAAGGCACGTGGGATCTTCCAGGCTGTGTTAGTTGCAACTTGATATTTAAGAAGGTCCCATCCTCCACTGCCAGGACAGTGCTGACCTATGTCTTCTGTGACAAATATCAGTGCTCGGCCTCTCAGTGGGGAGTTTTAACACATGCTATGTAACACAAAAGCACTTGAACATGAGGATTTGGCTGTCTGCCTGTAAAGAAGCCTGTAGACCTCAAGCACTTTCTCTAGGAATATTTTGCTTTACCTCTTTCTCCAGTAGCTGAGATCTCCAAGCTGCAGAGTGCTCAGCACCACCCACAATCTGACTGCAGCAGTTCAACAGAAGAATAAAGGTAATTCCCCAAAATGTCTTAAAACTGAAATTTGGCTGTGTTTTTCTCTCAAAGCCATGCTGGGGATTAGCAAACCAGAGCCCAGCCTCCCCTCCCAGGGCGCAGGCAGCACAAAAGCTGGCTTTGGCATGGTGGAGCACCCAGGCAGGAGAGTTGAGCTTTAATCTCCAGTATTTGCTAGCTCCTAAGAAACACAGGACAGCCAGGCATCAGGAAGGAGCTTCACGTGGTTTGGAAGTGCCTTGTAACCTCTTGCAGCGTGCCTGTACAGGTGCACACCCCAGTAAACTGCAGGGAGGATGGAGAGAACGAGAGCAAGCCTCCCAAAGGAAAAGGTAGGAAATCTTGCTGGTCGTAATTCAAAAGCTAGACACTGGGTATGAGAGGAGGCACTGAGAAAAACACCACCTGCAGGCAGCTCGGGAGGAAGGGAGAGAAAGGGCAAGCAAGGTAGAGCACTCCTACCTCTATAAACTATGGGGAGAGAAGGAGGAAATGTCAGATGTGGAATGCAATTTATCTCTAGTTGATCTAGGAACACCAGCCTCTCCATCCCTCCCTCCAAGGGGTTTTGCTAAGGCCAGCTGTCACAGTTTGGGTCCCCTCTACACCCCCAAACAGCAACCAGGGATTCCCAGAACGGAGCTTGAAAAGAAGGAGGAGAAAGTTATCTGCTGAGGGATGCACGTGTGGGGTGACCTCTAGGAGGGAATCTAAAGGGCAGGAAAGGAGCAGTCCCACCAAAGCAGAACTCATCATCTCCAGAACAGCTTTGTTTTCTCTTACAAGCTCACTTTATCCAAGATGAATTCTCAGAAGATTAGAGAATGCCTTTTTTAAATGATACTTTGTCCTTTTGCACTCTCTCACGGCTCATCTAATCTTCTGTCTCATCTCATCTCACTCTCTTTGCTCCTTGCACTGGCAGTAGTGGTCCTCGCACATCTTGATTCTACGATGTTATTTAAAATCAAAGGGTTTTTTTACTTCAATATAGATTACAGCCCAGATGGAGTGTCACACATACCCCATATGCACATATACATACTACATACACACATACAGTTCTAAATACCAGGTGTTCCCTGAGGCTTTCTTTACAGACATGTCTTCCTCTGGTTAAGAGGAGTTCAACACCACAGTCACTGGCTCTCACCGTCCGCAGTCCTGCTGCTGCCTACTTACCGAGAACATCCACCGTCGTGATGATCTCGTCCTTGCAGTGCTTTTGGCAGGTTTGGTTATCAGCCAGTCTTCCTGAGTTATACAGCTTGCATTCAATGCAGTCCCTGCAGAAAGGCACATGGAGAAGATTAAGCACCTGTCAGAAACCACATGAACATAGGGATTCACCCCTTGGAAAGGAACTTCCTGGGTGTTGGTCTGGGGGCTGCACATCTGCACCACAAGGAAAGAGAAAATTCAGGGCCACGCATCTCCATCTCAAGGATGGATTTATTTTGGGGGGTGGATTCAATGAAGCTGGTAGGTTTGGGGACTGCCCTTTGAATGTCAGGAGCCACATGTCAGCCACTGCAAAATCCATCCTGGCTGAGATTTGCACAGACAGCATTGCAGCTCTGCACCAGCTTGAGGCTGAAGCCCAGGCCCCCTCCATTGCGGCAAGCCGGCCAGCCATCCCCGTCATCCCCTTCTCTGCAGCCTGCAGCTCTCTGGGCCCAGACATCTGCAGCTCCCGGTGCAGCAAAGCTAGGGTTGCCATCCTTTCCTGCAGAGCGGGACAGCACTGGAAATGAACGGGGATGTGAACCTCCACGAGGACTTGCGCAGCAACGCTTGTTGCTTCTCTACCGGGGACGCTCTTGGGTTGCATAGGGTGGGTTCAGACCAGTGGCAAGCTTTCCTGGGGCTAATCACCCCTGATTAACAAAGCAGGAGTCATTCCTTAGCTGAAAAGTCCTCCAGGAACCAAGGAGCTGCCCTTCCCACTAGTGACAAGTCCCTCCTGACCCCCCCTGCAAGTACCTTTTAGTGCTACAGACGCCTGGGCAGGTGGGACACTTCTCGCACGTCTCTCCAAAAGCCCCCGGCTCGGTGCACTGACACTTGCCACAGACGCAGGTGCCCCTGCCGCTGCACATCTGCCCGTCGCTAGAGACACAGCTGTCCGTCTCGGTGGAGCAGTTGCAGTTGTCCCCGATGTAGCCAGCGTGGCACTTGCACTCCCCGCAGTGACACTCTCCGTGGCCTGAAGGCGAGAGCAGGCGGGAGGTGTCAGCAGCATCCCTGGGCAGATGTCCCTGCACAGGAGGGACCAGCAGCCCAGCAGGAAAAGCTGCCACAGAGACCTTACTTGGCAGAATAACAAACAGATGGTGATGGGAAATACCTAAATATCAAATTATTACCTACATTTAGCAGCAAATCTGCTTAATGCACCAGCTGGGAGGCACCATCTCCTGTGTCCAAACAGGACCCCTACATCCCAGCCAGTACCATGAAGGGTGCTGGGACCAGCTGAACCTCCCCCAGGGAGTAGCTCAGGGCAGCTCACAGCAGAGAAGGATGCTCCACTAAGGGCATTCCTCCACCAAAGCATCCCCGTGCATCTATGGGGTTTAGTGATGGGCTGGGAAAGTCAACAGGCTCCAGGGCTTTCAGTGACGGTAAGTGGAGTGGCTGGCTGCCGAGCATGTGGTTTCAGAAAGGCATCCATTAGCCTGCTGGAAAATACTGCTCAAATTGCTGCTTGGTTGGTCCAAGGGATGCCTTTGAAGGCATAGTTTATAGAGCTGAAAGGTTTGTGTATGAGTGTCATCAGCAACCTAATTACAGCTCAGCTTTCCCACTGGTAACAGCCTCAAGCGCCTCAGACAAGATAAATTATATACATGCTCCTTTCATTGGCACAAACCCACTGATCTCCCTGCCTCTCCCATCACTCCAAGATTACCAGAGAGGCTGTGGATTGTCAAACTCTATCCCTTGCCAAAAGTCCTGGGAACACCTTCTGCTTTACTAGATATCTCATATGTCCCAGCACATCACAAGTTGCCCTCCTACAGCCCTTTTTTTCACTCCCACCAGTTTGCTTTGGATCCAGCCTGCAAACTCAAACATTACTAGGCAGAGGAGGTTATGTTTACAAGATCTCTAGAGGTGACCTCCTTCCCTGCCTACATCTGATGGAGATTAAAAATCCCTCGCTCTGTTTGCCTTCATGACTGCAGCCTTGCCCTTTCCGCACACACATCCACACAGGCAGGGTTGGTGTGTCCCTTCCCTACAAAGCACATAGACCACAGCTACATTTGTCACCACTGCTGTTTGGGGCACAGCTGCGGAGCACGGACCCCTGCACCCCTTGCTTCACAAGCAAACCAAATGGGGCAGCTAGTTTTTATTCACAATTAATTCAGGCCATCGGGCTCTCGCACAGGGCAAGCTTGGTGCCTCCATGGCAATGCGAGTGTCTGAATTAGCTATAAATTATGGTTTTCTCAAATGGGCACTATTTCAAGGATTCCAAAACAGCTGTCATTGGGAATCCATGTATATGGCATTCAGTAAATGTGCTCACGCTTGAATTTGAGCTGTGAGAATCAAGAGAAGCAAGCTGATTGTGTTCACACCACCCCATGGTCCCGACCTGGTGGGAGCCACCCCACTGCTCTACAGCAGAGGAGCAGAGCCCCAGCATCGTCAGACATAGCTCAGACCCCCTTGGACACCACAGAGCCCAGCACAAGATGTGAATCCATTGGAAATACACCTCTGGAAGTCATGAAATGGTTTGGTTTTTAAAGCCGCTGGCACCAGGCCAGTAGAGGAGGCTAGAAAGCCTGCATGTCCCTTCCAGCCCCTGGCAGGATGGGGATGGAGTTTGGAAGCACTGTCCCAGAAGGGAAACAGCCATTCCAAATAATGCATCCTATTAAACCACTGTGATTGGAAAATCTAAGAAACAGCATCTTAGAGTAAACAGCTTCATTTCTTTAAGGGGGATGAAGAAAAAGCCCTTCTGTATGAAGGTGACTAAGCATGGCGTGTGAGCCTGAAATTTAAAAACATGTTGAAATGTGTTTTCTGCCTCGGCCACACTGGCTCAAAATGCAATAAGTCACTGGCTGAAGCTCATCAGAAGGAATGTGCCAAGAGTGGGAATTTCCATGTTGACCTTTAACGGCAAAGATGTTTCAACCTTCACTGCCTACATTGGCTTGAAAGAGTGGCCACTCCTGCAAGCACCAAGCTCCACTTCTGGTGCTCTCCACCCGCCTCCCACACAACCTGAAGACTGGAGAAACGTGGGTTAATGGGACACATTTATTTCTCATACGGGCATGACAAGAGTCGGTCCATTTCTCAACATCCATCTGGAGCACAAGAGACGGGAATCTACTCTGTCCTCTTGCTCGGGACACAACCTGAGAGGAGCCCCAAGGCAATGTGACATGCTGGTCACAGCGTGTCTTTTGGTGACGGTGATCCAGAGCTGAGGTTTGCAGCATGCAGAGCA
Organism: Pterocles gutturalis; assembly: GCF_000699245.1. NCBI lineage: Eukaryota > Metazoa > Chordata > Aves > Pterocliformes > Pteroclidae > Pterocles > Pterocles gutturalis. Next base: position 46,948 of record NW_010133198.1, on the reverse strand, counting down.
TTACCTGGTACTCGGATCTCACTGAAAAATAAGCTGCACCTTTCCAGTCTCAGCTGTCGTACGGTCACATGCAGAGCTGATGTGGGTAAGCGTTCTCTGTGGTATGTAAGATCATGCCTGCGGGAAGCCTTCCACCACTGTGCTGATGATAAACCTAGTTGCACTTCCTAGTTTCATTTCCAAGAAGGAAATTTGTCCTCAAGGAGGGTGTGTTTCAAGACACCTCTGCACCAGCAGAAGTCTCATGGTGCAGGACATTACCCTGGACTTTAACCCCCTGGAAGCCTTTAACCCCCTTGTTCACATGATCTCTATTAAAGGTGGTTTGTGAAGCCAAAAGACGTTAATTATGTTCTCCAAACATAATAAGAGATGTTTTCTTCTGTTCCCATCCTTGAAATAAGACCATGTTAGAAGTTTAAAATATCCAGATTTAATTGGGAAATGGAATGCTCCCTCTGAATTTGATAACATACTTTCTGGCCAGCTTGTGATGGTTGGGGAGGCTAACACAAAACACATGTCATGGAGGCTGCAAAACACGCTGGGAGGGTGTAGCAGAGGAAAGCAATGCTTCTGTGGGGGGACAGGAGTCCCCCAACTAGGTTTGGACTAGTCTGGGCTCCAGCAGGGCAGGAGCCATGGATGCACCGCTGCTGGGTGGCACCCTCCGCCCAAGGAGGTGACCACGGTGGACCGAGACCTGCAGCCGAGCAGGTCCTTCCATCTCTCTTGCCACCCCGGAATACATCCCCATCCCCCTCCCGTGCCCTGGCTGGGCTGCACATCTCCCTGTCACTCAGGCAGCTTTTGGCAGAACACCCAGCTGTCCTCATTTCACCCCAGCTGCTTCTGCATCTCCGCCCAGCTGCCCACCGAGACGACAGCCGCAGGCTAAATCCCATCTGCCCTCACCCAGCACCGTCAAACCCGGCTTGGCAGCCCGATGCCAGCACCGCACGCCGTGGCTCCGGTCCCGGAGAGGGGTCGTTGTTGGTGAGCAGGAATCAGGATAGCAGCTTCTGGCAGAAACTTCCAGCCTCTGACCCTGATTTCATCCCGGGCTTTCTGACAGCAGGCTGCAAAGTGGGACCCTGCAGTGACCAAGCATTCAGCCGGACAGCCCGTCCACCCTCCACAATAACCAAGTTTGCCTTTTAGGAATGGCACTGACCGCTGCTGCACCAAGAGATCTGAAACTCAATACACTAAAAGCTCTGTCACGAGGTCTTTTGATAGAAAATTTTTTTTTAAATTCCCCTAATTCTAGGGACCACAAAATTATGCAAAAATAGTAACTTTCTTTTGAGAGTAATAAAAAATGATCCCAGCTTTTATGGTACTTTTATGGAGGGGGAGAAAGGGTTTGAAAACAAGCCCCTCCAGCACTCCTTTTTTGTGCACCTTCTGCAAAATTAAATTGATGTGCTTACTATACAAGAAAAAAAATAATCCTCACAATTTTTAATCTGGTTTCTTGGTTTCTGAGCACTCAGGAGGGGAACGGTCATGCTGCATTTTGTTCCCATTAAATCAAGACACTTTTTGTGCTTCCATGCTCACATCCAAGCTTTGGGGCAGGACCTTCAAAACGCTGCTTTTGTCATTTTTGGTTACTTGAATGACTAATTTTAAAAAAACAACAAAACCCACAAAAAAACCACAGGAAAACCTATTAAGAGAAATAAGTTCTGGCAAGGAATTTCCAGATTTCCTGGTGCCATCCCTTTAACAAGCCCTGGCCACCGTGCCTGTCACCTGGAGAGCCCCAGCGCAGAAGCCACCCATTGTTTGTACTCCCCGGGGGCGAAGGCACCCAAAACATCTGCTTAGAGAGAAGAAAAAGTCAAACCCTACCAACACAGGGCACTGCTTGAGCATCAGTTTTGTACCAGACCAGCCAATCTCTCAGCAAAAGTGCTCGATGTCTGCAGGAGAGCCTCCGTGAACGATAGATTTTGAGGGGGAGGAGGAAGGGCAGCGGAAGAAGCTTTGAACACTTGGAAAATGTAGACCTTTCCGCTTGGGAAAGGGCTAGGGTAAGACACACTGCCTCCTTAGGCAAATAAATCATTGACTTCCCCACTAATCTCTTTCCATGACTCAAAGCAGCCGGCGCTGCACATCAAGAGGCCAGGCCAGGCGAGGCAGCCGGCCCGCGGCACAGCTCGGGTTTGCGGCGCTGTCCTGCTGCCAGATGGTCGGCACGGGCAGGAAGTCAGGGAGAGCTCGGGAAATTCCAAATACTGGGGATGGGTTTAGGATTCATTCCCCGAGTCACACCAGCCTGGCAGGGAAAACAAAGGTGGCGGGTTGGCAAGAGCATCCCCATCTCCTGGATCCGATGGAGCATAACAACTTCCTTGTGAAAAGGAGGTAACTACATAAACAAAGACAGACAAACATCAAGGGGCCAAGGTTTCTGTGCAAACTGAAATGCACCCACCAACCACATCCATTCACACCAGAAGAGAGCTTGTCCACACTCGTTTATCCACAACGCAATACTGAAACAACAAAAGAAACACTAAAAGGCTACTAATAAGTGAACAGTGCTTTTCTGTATGTTATTTACACCTGATACCATGGATCTGTGCATCTTCCTATTGCATTAATTGCAATGGATATTTATATCTCAAAACATATGGGTTTGACCAAGAAGAAAAAGGCTTTAAATAAGCTTTTATTTCAGTCCTGGCACTGGTTGAGCTCACCAATCACCAAAAATAGCATCAGAGATGCAGACTAATGAAACCAAAGGTGAAGTGATAAATACATGCTCGAGCTTATATTTACAATACAATCCAGCCCTGGGTACCACAAGTCCCATCACCAGCTCCACATTACTGCCAGCATCCACCACGTCGCAGCACTATCATTACAAAAAAAAAAAAAAATCAACAGCCCCCCAGTTTCTCACTCACTTGGGAACTTCTGGGTTAAACGAGAACTGGGCAGGGAAAACAGGGCTTTGGAAACTGCTGTCTCATGAAGGCAGCTGAAAGCAATCCGAGGCAGGCGGATTTCCTGCGGCAGCCCTGGCCAGACTTTCCTCATTTTCCTTCTCCCTGCTATAGAAGGGGAGCTGAAACGCAATCACAAGATACGGCTGATGATCCACCAGAAAGCCAAAACGGGTATCGAGGAGTCATTTCCTGAAGGAGATCTAAAGCTGCATTTCTTAAAATAAAGCCTTCCTTTTTTTTTTATTTTAAAGTAAGCTCAGCACTCCACAAATCCTTGACTTTTGCTTATGTTAGCGCCTCAGTCGAGCCTGCTACACGTGGCCTTTTGGATGAAGACCCAGAGCTGGGAATTGGAGCTTTTAACTCCTGCTGCTGATTCTGCTACCGATGCAGGGAGCGGTACGGGGCGAGGGCTGCTGCCAGATCCTCCCAGAGATGCAGGGCTTCATCCTGAGCTGGGGCAATCGGGATGGGTGCGATGGTTCCCTTTAAGCTGTGGGTCCAAATACCATCCCACCAAACTGCACCCATGCTCATCCTTGGCTTTGTCACCCCTTAAGCACCTGACTGGAAGGCACTGCAGAAACTGCTAACAATGCATGTTACTCCTTAAGGCAGACAGGAAGGTGGGGGGGGGCTCAAAAAGGGCTCTGTTCTTTTCTATCGACCTCCATCCCTTCTCATGCAGTCATTTATTGGGTCTCCCATGGGACACACAAACACCTCTCTCACTGCAGTGCTCCTCTCCAGCCAACCCTTTGGTCCCCTCACAGATGAGACCTGCTCACAAATCTCCCTGATGCAGCTCCCCCCATTTGTTTCCTTTCTCCCCAAAAAGCTCAACATAGAAAACTGCTTAAAAAATGTCCCTTTGGCTAGACCTCGTGAAGAGGAGTGGGCTCTGGATCAGAGAGAGATTCTTTCTCTGCAAAATCCAGTGGTGTGGGAGCCTTGCCCAGTTCTGTGTTTGGATGCAAACACATAATCTGGTGCAAGTTCACCAAAGGTCCATGGTTTTGGAATGGATTTCTCCTTTCCCAAAGAAGCTGGAAGAAGTCAGAATATCATTCAAAATAAGACCAAAAAAAAAAATTAAAAAAAAAAAGAAAGAATGAAGCCGCAGCCTGTGCTGCACTTTCCTTTCAGATCAATTATTTAAAATCAATTTTTTTAAACCAAACTCAGCAAAATTCACAGCTTGTCAATGCATGTCAACAAGAAATGCAGAGACCCAGAATTTCACCCACCTGCTCGTTTGAGGCTTTCATCTACCTCTAAGCCCCAAATACAGCGTTCACCTCCAAATGTTTATTTCTGTTAATTATTATCATCAGAAGGACCAAATGCAATCACCAACCTCGGTGGGACACCAGCCATAAGGGCAGAGCATTTAAGAAAGTTTGTTCTACAACCATCTTCTCTTTGGGGAGCGAGTAGGTGATGAGCTGTGTTTTCAAAGTTCATCTTGTTTTTATTTTGGAGCTTTCTGAGATATAGGATTCTTGGCCGTGGGACGGGGCGGCTGCAGCAGGACAGGGGACCCACACGCTGTGCCTCTTTAAGACCAGAGACCCAAAGACCCAGCTCTGGCTCCCGTAAAGATGTCGAAGACCTCACTTCTTTATTCTTTAATTCTTCCCTGGCATTTAATGCCTCATTAGCATGCATTAATGCTTGCAAAAGGTCCACTAGAGGACAAGGAGAAGCCCCGGTGAAAAGAGGCAGGAACAGCAGCGCTCTGTGCGGGTCCTTGGTCCTCCACCGAGCTGCTGCCAGCTTGGGGGAGAGCTGCAAGACTGACAGCAACGAGGGCCCAGGCAGGGGGAAAGGAGGGGTAGGAAAAGGCAGCCTTGCCCTTTCGTGCCAGGAATGGAAACTCACGGTACATGATATGCTGGGGAAAAATGTCCAACTCAGCTGCTGTTTCAGTGTGAACGACCAACACAAACCCTTGGCTTGGGCAAGGCAGGGCAGCCAGGGTACACCTGCTGCCAGAAACACAAAGGAAGATGAAGAATAAACACAGCACTGAGCAGAAACACAAATGGAAAGATCATTTGTGTTCCCATGAGAAATCCATGCAAAGATCATAAAATAGCTCCAGTTGGAAGAGACCCATAAGGATCAAGTCCAACTCCCAAATAATCAATAATATTTAACAGGCAACAATATAACAGTAATGCCTGGTGGGGTAACACTTAATACTGCATTTATTTATGGTGAAAAAAATCCAGAGGAGCATATACATCAAGCAGAGAGCACTCAAGCTAAGAACCAGCCACCTGCACTGAAACGCAGCCACCTCTGACCTGAAACACGGCGACACGGGAGGTCGTTGGCAGAGCAATCAGAGGGGGAACCAGGCGTTTTTACACACCACAGCTACAAGCACTGCCCATGTTTCGTAGGTCACGGCCAGTGGGTGAGGGTTGTCCTGTGCTGTTTGCCCCAGCCCAGCAGCCATTTGAATCCCTTGGGATCTTCATCCCTTTAAACAGGCAATGGGGAGGGCATCCTTTGAGCAGGATGGGGAGGCACATGCTCTCGGATGAGGGCAGGACATGTCTCAGGATTAAATTGGAAAGAGAACAGAAACCAGGTTAAAGGGGAAAAAAACAAATTTGGAGAGGAAGCAGAAGAGAGTAATTGGGGAAGGGTGGAAATGATGGCCCAAGGGGGGAAGTGGCAGGGAGGTTTCAGAGGCCTCCCAGGACTGGAGATGTGAGGAAGCACATGCACCGAGTCACCCCCATGCTCCTCCGAAAGGCCACGAGGATTTGTGTGCCAGGGAAATAGGGACTTCATGAAAATTAAATTTGGGATGCAAACACCTCCCACCCAGGGGGCTGTGAGCCACGGCTCCTGGCGATGAGGAGAACCAGGCAGGACACGCTGCTGAGTTTGGTAGCTTGAGGCACAGAGACCCACAAAGAGTGAAGGAGGTGCTGGGAGTGGGAGACTGGCTGCACAGACACTAGCAAGACGGCGCTAAGGATGGGTCCCTTCCAAGGCGGTGGTTCACAGGGTGCCCATCCCTCTAGATTTAGGGCTGCCACAAGGAGGGAGCTTGCACCCGAGCCAAAGCCTGTCTGTGTGACCCACAAAGCCTGCATTGGGAGAGGATGTGTTTTAAATAAAAATCCTCCCTGGCTTCTCTGTTACAAATAACAGGCAGTCCACTAACACACGGTGACAGGTATCAATCATCAGCGCCAGTGGCCCCATTTATCTGCCTCACCACAGCCCTCCTAAATAACAGTGCCTGATGCTTGGGAACCACTTGCTTGCAAGGAAATTTCAAACACTGTTAGGGAGGGATGCTAACGCCAGCCAGCTGCTCGCACAGCTCCTGGGGAGCCTCTCTCTACCCTTGCAAACCATCTGGGAGCCCGGGGCTGTGCATCCCTGCTTTCCATCGCAGAAGGTGCCACCCCGGGGCAGGGTGCAGGCGCAGGGCACTGCAGTCTGTACACACCCCTGTGGTTTCTCATCCTCTTCACACTGTGCTAAGAGCAGAGAGTTTCTCAATGACATTCCCCATCAAAGGCTGAGAGGTTTCGAATGCTGCTCTCACTGCCTCCAGGCCAAGCATGGCCAGACCCGACCTTTCGGGAACACACTCCAAGAAGCAGCCCCAGATGACCCCAGAGCTTGGCCACCAGCTCTGGTCACTGCAGTGAGACCTAAAAGCCAGTGTGCCAGCTGTGACAGCAGCAGAGGGCTCCTCCATGGTTCCTTCCCCTCCTCGGGAAATGTTTTCCAAATCACCACCTAAGCAATCATGCTTTGCCTCCCTGAAATGTTGCAACGGCACGGCAGCCCCCACGCTCTGCAGGAGGTCAAGCAGGAATATCAACAACTTCCATCAGAAAAGATCTGGTTTATACAAACATACTTAGGGGAAAAAAAAAAAATATAAAAAAAGAGGTGTTCTTCCTGATTTGAGGCTCAGATGTTGTGCAGACAAATGACATCGGACACACAGACAAACAGCATCTGCAGGGAGCGTGTACGCAGGGCAAAAGCAGCCGAGCGGGATGAAGGAGAATTCAGTTGACTGCTCTTCCAGTTAATCCCCATCACAGCCCTCAGCCCTGCCTGCCCCAATGACCTGGACCTTCCATTTCTTTAGGCTGACCCACGGGATGGGACTAAACAGAGCTGACCTAATCCTCACATTTCTTTACGCTAATCCATGTGATGAGAGTAAGTGGGACATGACAGCTCTGCAGTTTAACCCCAAAAAACGAAGAGGATAGCAAAGGTCCCCCATTTGATTCATTTCGTAGTAAATGTCTGCAGTCTATTCTTGGAGCCAAAATGTTTCACAGGTGGAGGGGATGTAAGCTGGGGAGGGGATGCCCACCCAGCAGTGACGCCAGGCATGGGCGCTCCAGCCTCAGCCATGGGACACAGCAAGTCACAGGTTTATTTCTTCTTATTATTCAGGATGATTTTCTTGTTTTATGCATTCCTTCTCAGGTGCATAGATGTCTCGGGGCAAGGGCTTCGGCTGAGCAGCTTCTGCAGGTGATAAAAGCCAAGGCTGACGGGAAACGCAGCAAGGAGAAAGGGTTTTAGGAAGCTCTAGGATAAACGTGCAGCCTGACTGAGTCTTGACCACATCTTAAAAGAGAGATGCTATTGCAGTGCCACCTCCTCAGTACTTATTCTGGCCGTAAGGTCCCCTGGGCTATGTAGTGGCTCTGTAGGCAGGAGACCCCAAGATGCATAAAACCAGGTTTGCTGGCTGCTAAGAAGGAGCAGCGGGCACCCTGTGCCCCACACAATGTGAGGACACTTACACATGTCTCTGGTTTCCAGCCCAGCCTCATCTGGTGTTTTGCTCCCTGTCCTATACCCTGCTCTTTGGTGGGGAAAAGAGACACTCACAGTCCTATAACCTGCCCTAATGGAAAAGGGGTTTGGTTCAGAGGTCTTTACTGGGTTCACCTCACCCCAAAGCACCCTCCCATGCCCTGCAGCCCCAACAGCACACACAGCCATTGTGAGGTCCCCCTCAAGCCCCCCACCTGCTGCTAATGACTGGGGTCACTGACAAAGCAACCGGCGCCATTAAGTTGCACCACAGTGACCCAAGCTGACGCCACATCCTCTGCCATCAAAATAAGCCTCAAATGCACTGGCAGGCATGTGTGCTCCTCCAGCCTCCCTCAGCCCGGGGAGCGGAGCTGCATCTCCTCCGCAGCTGCAGGGTTCATGGCTGCACAAGCACGTAGCAACAACCAAAGGATTATTTTTAACTTCCATGTCTTATGCGGTCTTTTTGTCTCTGCCCTTCAGCTCCTGCTTTACGAGGCAGTGCTCAGATTCCGCCTTTTTACACAAACTAAATAAACAAAATCCCCCAAATCAAAAACCTCAAGATAACAAGACTTGACATGACTTAAAAGAAAGCATTGCAGATGTGGTTTAGGCTCTGTTCCTTATCCTTTTTTTCTGCTGCAGACCACCCTCTTCCCTTCCAGCAGGGGCTACATTTGCCTAATGCCACCCCCACCTCGGCACCGCTCTGGGCAGCGGGCACAGCCAAGCTCCGCTTCCTCCCCAAACCACACTCAACCCATCACCTGCACCTCCGAGGTTAACAAATTGAATACTACCCATTTCTTTCTTAACAGCAGATTCTGGTAAAAGCTTACACACTAGGAATGAAGAAAATTAAGACAAGAAAAAAAAGTTCAAGTTGGATCACTGTTATTCTCACATCTGAGCCTTTAGATACACACCAGCATCCTCCATCCACGCACTACAACAAGGCAGGTGAACAATGGCTACAAAAGTAAGTTTGGAAAGAGGTCTGTTTCCATAATATGTGTCCATGGGCACAGTGATTTGTATGGTAACAGGCCCCATCAGAAACCCCAGGGTGGAGATCCCAGTGGTGCCATCACACCGGAGCGCTGCTCTCCAAGCACAGAGCTCTATCGCACAACCAGAAGCTGCCACACTGGCACCAAAGCCGTCATCCCACCGGACCTCCCGCAAACACCGCGCTGTTAAACGTCCTTACAGCACGTGGGACGGGGAACACGGAAAACAAATTGCAGAAGCGGGAGTGAGATTTCTAATTTGAGGTTGTGTTAAAACAAACAAAACCACTTATCTTACTGGGACTCAGTACAGGCTAAAACCTCACACAGCTTCCTCATTTAATCAAACCAAGAAAGGGAAGCATTCAGAAAGAAATACTGGGGACTTGTACATCCTCAGCAGTTTTTGAAGTGGTTTCTGCAGGGCAGCTGGAGCCACATCACACGGCAGTTTGGCTGTTCTCTGTGAACTAAGCCAGGGATTTTCAATGAGCTGTCACTTCCTACATCCCATTTCAGAAGTGATCCTGGTGCTTGCATGTATTTGCAAATTTGACACCTGATGTTTTACTGCTGAACTGAGCTTTCTGTGTCAGTGGAAGCACTGTACTGGCAAGCGAGGCCAGACTGGCGGGTCCTGCGCTCCAAGGCATTGCCATCTCGCTGTGCTTCAGCCAGACATGATCTTTACCCATCTTAACCTCTTAGGATACTCTCAGCTGCTGAAGAGTTACAGAGAAGTCGCAGGGCTTGATTTACAATTGCAAAATGTTTATATAGCTGATTTATGGTCTAATTCCAAAAAAAACAGAGAAGAGAAACCACAAACGACCTGATCTCACAAAGCTGCACCAAATTCAACAGCCTGTGTGTTGCTCAGGCAGTACGGATGTTTGGGATGAGATCCTTTGTGTTTTGGGGGGGGAAATGGCTTGCAGCATGGCCAGTGCTCATTACTTGCGCCTCGGTAGTGATGTTCCTGTGCATAACCACAGTCCTGGGCTGAAAGGTGCACAAATGACACCCACACGGGGAGCTGGCTAACAGTGGTGATGGTTAAGAGGAAATTTCACTAGAGATACGAAAGTAAAGATGATGCCGTACAACCCTGCAACCCCCTCCTCCAAAATACATCTGCACCACTCAAGCTAACGAAGCTCAGCCTCCCAGTCTCCCTTTGTTAGAGGCAAACGTGTGACGCCCTCCCTGGGGCCTCTCCTCCCTCTTGCCACCTAGGTTTATTGGACCTTCAGGAATGCAATTAGCACCAAGATGTTTCCTCCTTTGTCAAACTGCCTGGCAGGAAGCCAAGGGGTTCAAAAGCTGCTGGGCTGCACAGCCAGCTGCCCCTTCCCCAGCCTGGCTGCAGGGGGGAGGGAGGGCAGGCTGCAGGCAGAAAAACTGGGAGCAGAGCATTCAGGGATTTGGGAAGCAACTGCCTGCTTTGTCAGAGCACAATGCCATGGCTAACCTGGTTGCATCTCTTTTGGAGGAACAGAGCACCTCTGCAAGCCATCCCCATGGCCCTTCCAGAAATTGGATTGGAGCTGTCAACTGGGCTCAGGGAGCATCTGAACAAACACCGCTTATTACTGACTGAGCAGCATTGACTAAGAGTTGGATGCAACTTTCAGGGAGCAAAATTGTTCCCAGGAAAAGACAGGGGGGAGCAGAATGTCATTTCTTCCCCTTGTGGCAACAAAAGCAGTGACCAGCCCCTGCGTGACCACCCCCCAGGATGTCCTGCACGCAAGGTGTGACCCAGACTCCTCTGGCTGACAAGTCTACATGTGCTGGTGGACGGAGATGTTCAGTGCTGAGCTAAATGCATGGTCTTTTCCAAGAAGGCCACATTTGTAGTGAGAAGAGAGCATGTGTCTGCTGAAAGCCACCAGAGATGCTCGTGTAGCAGAGGGCTGTTCAGTGGGGGCAGCTTTGGGCACAGCCCTCTGTGCAAGCTCAGACACTTTTGGAGGGCGGCTGGTGAAGCCCCAAGCCTCTTGGTGCTGACAAAACCACCTCAAAATGTTATGTCATTGGCATGGTGCTTACTGCAGCTCAGATTTAGCATCATAACTGCTGGAATTTAAAAAAAAAAAATAAAGCCAACAAGACAACAGCAATGGATAGACACAGGGAGAACCCCCCCCCCCAGCCGTGCCAGGCTCCATCCCACCCCTGGAGCAAAAAGGAGGCCACTTGGCCTCAGCCCGCCCTTTGTTTTCTTCATAGCTATAAAAAGGACTTTTAAATTACTTTTAAAAAGTCGTGCAATTCCCAAGCCAGCTATACTGCTCTTCCCAGCACCAGAAGCCCTCCACAGTGACAGAAGAAACCAGGTACAAGAAGACACATAACTTGCTTTCCTGGGGAGCGGCAGAGCTCTGGCTCTCCCGATGAAAAGGAAACTTCAGCAAAGGGATGTCCTTCCCTTGCAGCACCAACCGCTACACCAGTAACTTCCAGCCTCACTTTACAGAATCGCTGCCCTGCTTGCTATTAAATATATGCCCTTTGGGTGGGATGATGCTGTCAAAGCAATACGGTCGCATGGGGAACCCCCAGGCAGTACTGCTCTTAATTACTTCACGGTTGAGTTTATTTCTTCCTCCATCTACATTCAAACACCTTTTTCCTGCTTGCTCACCCCTCTTTCCACTCCTGCATCAGCAGGGAGATCCCCCAGTTCCCCACTCCAGGACAGTGGCTATGGGAGGTGGTACCTGCCTTCCTCCCTGCTCTGCAGTGGGCAGCCCCAGGGCAATGCCAAAAACCAGGGTACCGCCTGCCTCATCTTCAGCAATGCCAAAATTTCACTAGCCAGGCTACAGGAAAATGAGCATGAATATCCTCTACCCACGTAACAACACGACCACCTCAAACAGACAGAACCATGAACCAAAAGGTGCCCCATCACTTACTGCCCAGCTCAGAAACATGCAAGGCAAGATAAACAGCAGGAAAAAAACCCACCACTTCACCAGAGAAATATGTGAAAAATAGCTATTTTTCCAAGCTTACACTTGTTTTGGAAATTTTATCCAAGGCTTTCAGTTAAGTAAATATTGTAGTTGCTTGAAAGCAGGCAAATTTTAAAGAATAACCTTTTGTCCAGCTCTCGCTGAGAGAATTATGTCCGAGGGCTAATCCAGGCAATTATGTGCAAGGTAAATTGTGTGACCTTGGGCTGACAAGGAATTAAAGCCATTTTAGCAAGCACAGCTAAATAACTCCTCTACTGTTGCTTAAGCAAAGCTGGCTGGCTACATCTTTCCCAGTGAATGACTTGTTTTCCCAGTGGGCAGAAAAATCTATACGTAAAATACCTTTAGAAATCTTTAACACAGATATTCTCTAATAAGTAACAGACTGAAACACAACCTGTCCTTTCACCTGCACTGCACCAGGGGATTATTTCAAATGCTTCATCTTTAAAAAAGATTGTTTCTGCCTACTCAGGGAAGGATGGCACATGTAGAAGAAATCCAACCTAAGAAGACACCAAAAAGCTTTAAAGGGTTCAAGCCTGTGCTGGTTTGCTCTTTCCTAGGGATACACTTCAGTGTGCAAGAGATGTGCGTGGTTACATCAAAATAACACCACCAAAGCCAAGACTCTGCTCATCTCCATGGGTCCTGGGCAAGGAGAGAGCCCTTCACTCTAATGCTGGAAACTCAGCTGGTGGGGATAATGCACTTTTTGCTCATTAGTGTGGATGCACTTAAACCTCTGCCTCCTTTTTTCCATGAGGAAAAGAAAGGGAGCGCAGATCCCTCCAGAACAGGGCAGATTTCAGCAGGGGGGACAGGCATAGCCCCTCGCACACCCTGCGCACACCAGCCCAGCAGCATTCCCCATTTCGGGGCAGCGAAGCAGAGGGCAGGAGGGAGGACAGGCTCCTACCTGAGCAGAGGACTCCTTTGTACCTGGCGCAGGAGAAGTCGTCGCACTCGCAGAAGGGCCCGTAGATGTTTCCGAACTCGCTCTCGTAGCAGAGGCACTGGTTGCAGCTGCACTCCCCTCTCCCGCTGCAGAGGGGTTTGCCCTCTGCCTCCCGGCACATGGCGTGGTGCATGTCCCCGCTGGCCCCCTCCTCACACTCGCACCTGGCCCCCAGGTACCCGGTGTCGCACTCGCACAGCCCGCAGGCGTAGGTCCCGTTGCCGCTGCACTTGCCGCTGGCTGGCGCGGCGTGGCTGGTGCACCCGCAGAGGCAGTTGTAGGTCACGGCCACCTCCAGCGTGTCCCGAAAGCCGGCGGGTTTGATGGTGAAGATGTGGGAAGTGTCCTCGGCGGGGCAGCTCCGCGCCTCCACAGTCACCTCGAAGGAAACCTGGGGGCAGGTTGAGATGTAAGTTAACTCACACCGGAACGGCCAGCAAGGGTGTGCCGGGAAGAAAGGCAGGAGGGAAGGGAAAGTGTCCTGAGGAAAAGCCACGGAGGGAGTCCCTGGAGCAGAGCAATGGTCAGCACGTCAAGCTTCACTCGCAGGTGTGCAAAAAACCCCCCAAACAATTGTATGTCTAGCAAGGGCATCTGCAGCTCAGTGCACTGACATCTGTCAGTCCCACGAGAGGTTCAGCACTCTTACTGCCTTAAAACTATTTCCTCTCAGCCATCAGCAGCAATTTTCCCCATCAGGGACCGTTGGTCTCTGTGAAGCAGGAAGGACCATGCCTGTTCCCATTAAATAAACAGGGCAAAACTCTAGCAAATATCCCAGTTTTCATGCTATTAAAAACAATAAATTTTGGTGAAACTGAGCACTAGCAAGGATCTAACCAATGCAGCACATGGGCCCAAGGTGCCTACAAGATCGTGGATTTAGGAGGTTTTATGGGAATCCTGATCTGGACACAGAAATGTGCATCAGTCACACAGTCCCAAGCTTTCAGCACCATTTCTGATGGATGCTTCTATTAAGACTGGCTTCAGAGCAGTTACGCATCACTATATGGTTATACCTCAACCCCCTACTCATTTTCTGTAGCTACAACCCAGTGTCAGGGATTTTCTCCTTGGGACCATCCTAAGGCCACTTGCTTGGCCCCCGATTTAATGGTGTTGGTTGGTGGGGGTCTCAGGCTGTCTGGCGTTGCCTGGAGCTGCTGGTTAGCAAAGAGGATTAACCTTATTCCAAGGAGAAGAGCCCCTTTCCTATGCATCAGGAGGGAATGATTTTTCACTGGAGACATTTGAAGTCACCTCGAGCTGTCGCTGCCTGCACCGTCCCACGTGCCACGGGGCGATGTGCAGATGTCAGCGCAGCAGCCACTGCCAGTCAGGAGAGCTGACCCCCACAAAGCCTCCCTTGACCCTCTCCCATTCCCAAGGCCCCTTGGGCAAGTAGGCAACAAGCTCAACTTACAGAGGAGAAGGAGATCAGAAAGCAAACCAAGGGGATTAGGGTAATCCTGCTCCATTTCACCCGCTGACACCCACGCCCCTGGGACTAAACCCCAGCAGAGTAGGATCCAGTGCCAGTGTTATCCTCTTTGGGGAAACTTTCTGAGCAGGAGTCAAATCTGGATCCACGTGGAAGCGATGGGGCCAAGAGCAGCTGATCAAAAGGGGATGGAAGAGCAGGACATCCGTGATCCTGTGCACCTCAATACTTGGGTGCACCTAAAATAGGAGAGGTACCAGTGCTGGCTCCCTGCTGCTCCCCAAATCTTCTGCCATCGGGGCAGAAGATACCCCCAGTTAACCCAGATCAGGAGACCCAGTCTTTCCCACTCATGACATCAGCCTCTGTGGATACAGGCACGTGCGTACCCGCTGCCAAACTCCTTTAGGGCACGAGCTGCACCAGCTGGAGCGACCCCCCTGCTTGTGCCAAAGCCGGGAGCACAGGATCAACCACCAGATTAACTCCGCTACCTTGGGGGCTCAGGCTTTGCTGTGGGAACAAGGAGGGCATGTGCCTAGCGCGGCAACGCTACAGGGATTGATGTTACCCGCTGACTGGAGATCCATCAAATTCAGCTGAAAAAGCTGAGGCCACCTCCCTCTTAACACTTCACATGATCCTTATTTGGCAGGGTAAAAACCCAGCTACTGTTGACTCTTTCAGACTATTTTTATACGCCTCAGTGCTTAGAGCTCTGGTATGTTTGCAGAGCCACTCTTCTCAAATAAGGCAATCGGGCTGCTAACAAACCTGCACCCACGTCCTCGCAGACAGCAAAAGCCTGGAGAAAGGGAGGGGGTTCCCCACCAGTCTGACCCCTCCTGCCCCAGCCCTGCAGCCTAGCAACTCATTTGTCTGTATCAATATTGAATTTTAACAAACAAAGCTTAGTTTCTCTGGTTTTTATAGAAAAGCATAGGATGGATTATGCCATGTATACAGTTAACATTAAGGGACAAACTATATTTTTAGTCTGCGCTGCCATCCAATAACCCGAGGAACTGAACACAGGAGAGGAGGGTTGCTCTCTTTCTGAGCACCTGGTCTTTTTTTGTAATACCTCTGAAGCTAACCATGACCTCTTCACTCTGGGAAAGACAGGTTTAAATTAGAATCATAGAGTCGTTTAGGTTGGAAAAGACCATTAAGATCATCAAGTCAAACCATTAACCTGACGCTGCCAAGTCCCCCATTAAAACATGTGCCTAAGCACCACATCTACACATCTTTTAAATACCTCCAGGGATGGTGACTCCCCCCCTTCCCTGGGCAGCCTCTTCTAATACTTGACAATCCTTTTGGTGAAGAAATTTTTTCTAATACCCTATATAAACCTCCCCTGATGCAAACTGAGGCCATTTCCTCTTGTCCCATCACTTGTTACTTGGGAGAAGAGGTGGACACCCACCTTGCTACAACCTCCTTTCAGGCAGCTGTAGAGAGCAATGAGGTCTGCCCTCAGCCTCCTTTTCTCCAGGCTGAACAACCCCAATTCCCTCAGATGCTCCTCATAAGACTTGTGCTCTAGACTCTTCACCAGCTTTGTTGCCCTGCTTTGGACACGCTCCAGCACCTCAATGTCAGTCTTGTAGCGAGGGGCCCAAAACTGAAAACAGCACTCGAGCTGCAGGCTCACCAGTGCCGAGTACAGGGGACGATCATTTCCCTAGTCCCACTGGCCACACTGTTTCTGATACAAGCCAGGATGGCAACACAAGCCAGGATTCCCAAACAATAATAAGAAAACCATGACTATTTAACGGACCAGGAAAAGACCAGCAGACCACGGCAATAAAAATTTCACAGGTGAGAGCACGATGTGAGTATCTGGGATTACAGGGAAAAAAAGCCCATTCTTGACTATAGCATCCTGCTGCCTGATCAAGATCTTTTGTCTCAGGGTGCTGTAGACAAGACGCCTGTATTCCCTCTTTCTGGACTGACAGCTGCCCTTGGGCTGATCTATACCATGGAGAGCCACTTTTAGCAGAGCCATTCTCTGTGGTTTCCAGATTAACATGGCTCAGTGTGAGGAGAGCAGACGAAGATGAGCAAAGCTGTATTTTATTGCTCAGGACCATTCATCAAGAGAGGTAAGCAGTTGCATGGGGGGTGAAACAGCCTCCCCAGGGGATGGACCAAAAGGCAGACTCACCGTATCTCCTATTTTGAGATCCCCACACTTCCTGAGCCCGGGATAGGACAACCCATCCTGGCACGTGGCAGTGAAGGTCAAGCCAACGTCCTCAGGGCTGTCCCAGACTGTAAGTTCCACCTTGGACCGAATACTCTAGAAACACAACGGGAGAGCAAACTGTCAGGTCCCCAAAGGCAGGTGGGTTTCTTCTGCTTTAGTCTCTTCTCCTGATGTTTCCAGAGGGCGGCTACGACATCTCTGCACCTATATGAAAAAAAATCACCCTTGCACACACATTGACATTTGGTGTTGAGTCAACCAGCTCGGGAGACTTCTGATGGATGCAACTAGAAACACGGGGAGCTGCTTACAACCCCTGTGGGTGGCTTATGCCCTCTGAGTTAGATGCGATGACCACTGTAGCCAGGACTGAAAAGATATGGATGCACAAGAAAAAGAAGGAGGAATACATTCTCGACCACGAATCAAGCATCTCTGAGCCAAAGGTCAGACCCTCGTGTGCACATCTGCACCTCCTCCTCCCTGTAAACCAGCCCCTTAGCAAAGCACAAAGCCTGATTCTCCACTGGTAGTTGTCCTGTGATGTCCATCATATCGCATAGAGAAGGTGTAAAACTACACTAACTCTGTTTTGTTTTCTTGATTTCACCCAGCTGGTCAGAAAAATGTATTTTCCCTCTTCAGAGAAAATGCCAAACAAAAAGTACCCTTTCAGATGCATCAGCTGGAAACTCCACCGTGGGAAAAAATAAACAAAAAATCTTTCTTTGTGAAACTTTTCAGAGTTAAAAACATTTTCCATCAGTGAGGTTTTGGTATTCTCCTATCCCCTTTCTTCTGCTCCTTATCACTCTGTCCTGCTGCACACACAGACTTTTTAAGTCAAAACAAAATGGAGTTTATAAGTATTAATTCCGAAGGAGGTTTTTTTTTTTCATTCTTCCAGTGGCTGGAATTGATTTTTCTTATGAGTGGTGTCCAAAAACAGACAAAGGTTTTCAAAATGGAGCTTTTTGTGCAAATACATTTTTTTTCCAAAGCCAGCTTGCAGCTCCATCCCTCTCCCCCTTGTCCCCAACCCTCACTGAAGTGGCCAGATTAAGGAAAAGTGCGAATTCAGACCTCTTGCCAGTCCATGTGATACCAAAACCAGGGCTCGCACACCAGCAAAGAGCTAATGCTTTTGGAAACGGGCAGGAAATAAATTTAGCCAGGCAAATCTAAACAGCCCTTGAGGAAAAAAAGGAATAATTTCTCATCGCTGCTGTAATGGAGGAGCTGTTCATGGGGTGGCAGTTCGGACTGTATGGAACATCCATTGCCTGCGGGCTGAATGCACTGCTCTGCCCAAAATTATCCCATAGAAATTAGCTGCCACACTGATACGCTCTGCCATCTCCCTGCCCAGAGCATCTCTCTGGGGTATGGCAGAAGACAGGACACCAGGCTACGACCTTGTGTGGGCTCTTCCTATGTTCTTATACAGATGCCAAGATTCCTTGTTAGCCCTATACAGTGATGCTATTAGCTTAATTGTAACGCTATTATTACTAGCCACTTTGCATGGTTACTCAGCAATACCCCCTCACAGCACCACAACCACCACTGAAGGTGACTGCAGGATTCTGACACTGGGTTGTTTGGTGGTCCCCCAAGCCCAATGCACATTCAGGGATGAGTGGAGGATGCTGGAGAGACCTAGAGGAAGGACTTGGCCCTGAGATGGAGCAATGTCTCTGCCTGAAATGAAGCTGTCTACTATAGCCCAGGGGAAGTTCAATGGATGGATCGTTTCAGTGTAAAAACAAGGAAATCCTGAACCAGGGACAGCTGATGTCATGCCCTTGGGATGCCTCTGAACATCAACTAATTAAAGAAATAATCTATTTTATCTGCTGGTGGGGTGCTCTGTTTTTAGATCAGGGCTGTATTTCACAGGTAATTCTGCACATGGGAGACACGGGGTGAAATCTCTGCTGTGCCACCAGCTCCCTTGGGCATCCCTGTGCTCCTTCTCCACCTCACACACCTTGTTTCCCTCCCCAGGGTGGATGTCCAGCCTTGACGGTGCACAGAGGACCAGGGAGGGAGGTGGCCAAGGCAGGCGGAGCACATGGGGAGAGGCGAGCCGGCTGAGCTCTTGGCACTGCGCGCGGCAGCAGCTGCAGTACTAAAACGCACTTACGTTGTAAGCCTTGACGATCAGCTCGATGATATTCTTGGAGTCTTTGTGCAAAATCTCCACTGTTGTCCCAGGAATCAAGGCAGTAAAGTTCTTGGGAAAAAAAAAAAAAAAATGGAAGAAAATGCTGAGATGCAGAGAGGAAAGCAGAAGACGAGGAGGGACCAACCCCACATCACATAACCCATTGTTAACTCGGAGCTTTTGTAATCAAAGCATTGCTAACGTGGCAGGTCGGACACTAAACAAAACTCGTGCCCAATGGACGGGGACTAAGGGACCCAGGTCTGCAGCTGGAGGGGACAAGACCCAGCTGCTGCGCCCTGGGGAGAACCGGCACCGCGGGAGGGAGGAGCGGCTGCCCCATCGCCTCCCAACCCACGAGCATCCCTGGAGAGTGGGTGGGGAATGACCTCAGCCCTCCCGCTCTCCACGGCGAGCAGCAGCATCTCCACCGTAGCAACGAGGCTGCTTACTGTTTTAGCTCGAGCCTGGAGAGCTAGAGCAGAAGTTTCCAAAAGTGACCCCATCAGAAACACCTCCCTGCATCCCCAGAGGAGTGAAAGCCCGCGGGGCAGCTCCAGACACAGGCTGGCCCTTGTGGCTCAGGTCACCTTTTCCTTTCAGAGGGGAGAGCGGGGATGGCAAGTGAGTTCAAATTGTATGTGGCGCATCGGGGCCCTGGACTCCGTGATGGAAAAACACAGCTGGGCAGAAACCCTGTGCACGATTAGGTAATGGGATTAAGTCATGGCAGAATGGGTTGAACAGGTTTCTGCTCTCTCGTGTGCTGCACGGCTGGCAGCCATCCGAACATCACGATTAATCTGGAGTCTATTTTAAGTCTTCACATGCTCACTAACATACATATCTGTTTGCTATAAGAAGCTTTAGTGCTTTTCTCTGAAAGGGCTTGTGGAGAGGGATAGCGGGCTGAGCCTCGCCTGCCTGCATCTGCCTGCCCCTGCCAGCCCCCAGGGCAGCGCGTGGCCACGCACACGCATGCTTGCAGCCGCACGGATGTGCACTTACAGCTGCACACCTGTGCACTTACAGCTGCACACACACGCTTGCAGCTGCACACGTGTGCTCACGTCCACACACCTGCACACTTACAGCTGCACACCTGAGCACTTGCAGCTGCCTCTGCCCCACAGTGCCAGCAGGAAGATGCTTTCTCCAGGAATTTAAATCTCCCCCCAGCCCAGACGGCTCGGCAGAGCTTACCTTGTACAGGACGTAATGACTTTTTGTAACAGCAAAAATCAGGTGGATGTTGTTTTCAGCCAGTTTCTCCCCAAGAAGCGCCAAGGAAGGATAATCCTAGGGGCAAAAAACCGGCACAAAGACTGATGGGTAACACAGAAACAAAGACTAGTTTCATTACTCTTCTCCTCCCAACAGCAAAATTCGTTCCAGACGCACAGCATGTTTCGCTGCGGGATGAAGTCTCTGATGTACCAGCACAATCCCAACTGAAATGGTAGAAATTCTGTTATCCCTTAAATATTTCTGCTGCACCCTTCACTGGGATATATGACTAACACCATTAGCTACAGCAACACCCGAAACACTGGATTTCTCCCTTTGCTCTTTCTGCTTTGCCATCAGCAGACGTACGTGTGTAATAAACTGGTTGCTCTCTCCAGGGGTGTGATGCAGGGAGATCTAGAACTGCAGTAAGCAGAAATGTATGATTTTTCTCCCAAAGTGGAAACATCCATTGTCTGCTCTTTCTGCATACCGTGAAGAGATTACAATAAGCTCTTTAATTCTGCAGACTTCCCAGACAGAGAGGATGGCAGGAAGATACTGCTCTAGCTACCCACAAGCAACAAAATAATGAACCAGAGGTCAGTTTCAAGAGACCAGCTTGAGTTTAAAGGCCCTGGCTGCTTCTAAAGTGCTGTCCTTGGAAAAACACCTCACTTACTTGCAGAGTGGAGGGCTGATCAAGAGTCTCCAAGACTCAAACACGGAAACACCAAGGCAGCATCCCCATGCCAGCTCCCCAGTGTTAACGCCACGTCAGTATGAGGGATGTAGTCCCTTACGTATATATTTTCTAGGACTGCACAGAGGGGTGGAAAGAGAGTTTCTCCCAAGACCCTAGCCTCTGGCCATAAGGCAGTCATCCAGAAACACCTCCCTTTACAGGGTGACATCCATGCAGGAACAAAAATCATAATGAGTGTTTGTGATCTGCTGAATAAAGCACCGTTCTGCAGAAGGATGTGATACATAGGTGACAGGCAAGTGCTCATTCACCCTAGAAGTCTCCTCCATGGAGTTAATTTTTTTTTTAAAAGGGCCAGTTTGTACATTTATTACAGTGACCTTTGTTAGTGTTGTGGTCAAAGGCTATAAATAAGAGGAGCATCCTGTTGTGCTTGCTATTGTAGCCACACCAAAGTAGGCTCAGCCTCCCAGGGAGAAGATGACAATCCACCGGACATTTTAGAAAAGGGATGACATATTTGATGTTTCCTCTACACTTTGCAGCAAATCTGATGCTCTTCGGTACACTAAGTTGCTTTTCCCTCCCTTGCAATGAGCCCTGAAGGAACTCACTAAGCTCCTAATCCATTTTTGAGCATCACAGAAGCATTCACTGTGGTGAATGCCCAAGGGGAACAGCAAATTTTATTTGCAAATTGCAGGACCAGGTGAAACCATGCTGGTCAGGTGCTGCATTCTCCAGGTGGCTTGTCTCCAGAGAGGTTCACCAACACCCTGAGGTCTCCAAGGGCTGAGCCCCTTTGTCCCCCCTCACCAGCTGGCTGGACGCGCTGTACTCGTTGGCTTCGTTCAGGTGGCACTGGCCATCATGGGGCTGCACCAGCCCCCCCAGCTTCCCATCGAGGGCTATGTGGGGCACATCGTCCGTCGTGAAGACCAGCAGGTGAGACGCCTCCTTACGCCAGCCGATCTTCTCCTGGGGGAAAACAAACCCCGTGAGACAGCCGGTCTGCCCCTGCCAATCCCATGCGTTGCCCCTCACCCTGCACATGCTCCCAGCCATGCACCCGGCCAGCAGCAGACCTGTTAGCACTAATTAAACGAGTAGCACTCATTAGAAGAGCACCACACTCCTGTCCACCCATCCCTGGCAAGAAAACAAAATGTCAGGGGCCCACCAAGCATTTCCCAGCATCTCCTTCCAACACACTTACTTAAAAAGGCATGAGGAGGTATGTGGACTGTCCACCAGACCTTCTCTACCCAGATCCAAGAATAAGAATTTCAGTTGCTTTTATAGCCAAAGGAGACCTGCCAAATTCCTCCACACACATTTAATCTGACCCTGTTTCCTCAGCTCTGCGGAGCGGCCAAGGCAACAGCGAGAGCTGCAATATCCCCGCTCAGCA
Organism: Pterocles gutturalis; assembly: GCF_000699245.1. Taxonomy (NCBI): domain Eukaryota; kingdom Metazoa; phylum Chordata; class Aves; order Pterocliformes; family Pteroclidae; genus Pterocles; species Pterocles gutturalis. Next base: position 25,030 of record NW_010133198.1, on the reverse strand, counting down.
GTTCCGTTCCTGCCCGCTCGTAAAGGCTGCTCCTGAGCTGGGACACACCGGGAGGTCCCTGCACAAGGCACTGCCTTTGGTGCAGCCATGTGCATGCACAGGCACTCTGTGCAAGGACCAGATATTATCACCATCTTTGCATGGAGACAGAAGCAGGGATAGATTTTTTTTTTTTTCAAATAAAGGGAAAACAGTTGATGAACGTTGCCTTTCCACAGAGCTTCCCCAGGTTTCCAGCTTTGCATCAGCCTGAGAAGCAGATCTGTGCCTACAATGGCACGCTGAAGCTGTTTGTTGCAATGGAAATGGAGGGAAACAGAGAAACCCAAAGGAAATTTTTGGAAACCATAGCCCTGCAGCACACTCCCCTGCGCTTGCTGGATGCTCCTCCTGCCAGCTCATGCCAAGCCGGACGCGCTGAGGTCCCACCTGCCAACCACAGTGGGGAGATCCTGCCACAGCAGAGATCAGAGCCAGAGAGCCCCATCGCCCCTTATGCTGGCCACCTTCCCCGTCTGCCGGCAAAGATGCAGACGCCTTCCCTCCCCACGCACATCCAGCATCCCCCTCCCTCCAGCCCCTGCTCAGAGCAACACAGCGCAAATCCCTTGGGAAGGGATGAGGAAAAAGCTGGTAGAAGCTTACTGATGGGAACACAGTGCAGATGAGTATACCCAACTCCTCCAGAGCTCAGTGCTCAGCTTATTTAGCAAAATCTGACATCTCCTCTGTTTTATATTAATGTGCTACCCTCCGAACTGCTGCAGCCTGGCTGCAAAGATACTTCTTATGGGAAGCGTTGGCATGGGCAGAGCGAGAGGGCAGAGCTGGCAGAAGGATGCAGAATCACAGCTGCCAGTGCAATTTTCGCCTGCAAATGTGAGTCATAGCCCAAAGCTTGCTGATCTTTCCGATAGCAGTAAGTCTTGCTGCAGTGACACTATTCCAGAGCAGATTCCTTTTTCCTCTCAATTACAGAAGGTATTTTTTCTTTAACAGTATTATAAAGACCCCCACAATGCAAACAAAGCCATAGGAAGAAATCTTTGGCAACACCCATCCTTTGTCATGTACCACCACATTACAGTCCAGCTCAGGAATTTTTTGCTTTGGGAAGCAGGAGTCATTCCACTGAAGTGACCCCACTAGACAAAAGGCAGAATCTTCACACCAAAATGTAATTTCTTAAGAACTTGACCCAAAAGTGATTACAGCTCTAACAATGCAAGAAACAGCTGTTGGTCCACTCAGCCACCAACAGAAGCTCATCCCATTCACTTTCCTTTGCATATCCAAAGCTGATTTCTTTTCTTTTTAAACAATTGAGGCCAAGAAACTCCCGAAGAGATTAAAAGGATTAATTTGAGTTTCATTTCCTTAGAAATGTGGTACGCACAAAGAAAATAAGCTGCATCCAGGCAGCAGCTATGAAGCCACTTCAGGGATGATGCTTCTGTCCACCTGCTTGCTAAGACCACCCTTAAATCATGGGCTAAGCGTCCCTTTACAGACAAACTCTCTGCATCTCTGACACACACTTTCCCACATAAACACACCAGAAATGCTTTGGTCGCTCAGTTCAGGAACTCACTTCCAAAAAGCAACAAGTATCCACAGTGTTGGAGCCTATATCTGGGCACTGAGAGCATTTGATGCCTTGAAGCATCTGACCAGGGTGTCTCAGACGGGGTGGCTGAGCCAGTGCCGATGCCACACCAGAAGAGCTGGACACCTATGGAAAAAGCACCCGGAGAGGCTGGCATGCCGAGGAGCTGCCGCATCTCACACTGCCTCCGCCAGCAGCTTCCAGGCACTGGAAAATACAGCTCCTCAGCACACAGTTTCCACCATGAAACCCAGAGCAGCACTCTGCTCCACGTAAAACAAACAATCAAAGAGTCTTTTATTTATTTTTACTGGACTGGGATTGTTGAACAAAAAAACCTGCGCTGACATCTGCCCCCTCATCTGGCTTTTGATCCCCATGGGATAGAAAGGATTTTGAAAGCAGGGGTGGGACCTGACCCAAGCAGAGTGAAGTGAGAAGACGTGTCTCCGCAGGGCTGGGCATGCTACGGATCCTGCCCCTACTCCTACGACCAGCTGCAGTTGCCTCCCGTACCCCGAAAGATCAGCTTCTCTCTCCTTACAGCCAACAGTGACTGGCAAAACTGCCACAGCTCTCTCAGCACAGCACAGCCCTCCAAATCCTATTGAAAAGGCTGCAAAACCCAGCATCGGTATTTCCAAGTCTGAAATAAATATCTAAATTTAGGCTTTGGGCACTGAATAAAAAGGGTTTAATTACCAAGGCACAAACTGCCAGGAGACCCCCCTGGATTCATCAATATCTCTAAAACCCCACCAGTTTCTCAGGCGCAGACCTTTTTGGAAGAAATAAACTGATACAGGTACAAGACAAGTATGCCTTAGAGATTAAAAGCCAAAACCTCCTTTGTTTTGCAGAGCTCTGAAAGGCACCTCAGTGTCTCCCAGATGTCTTGGCCATCTCCATGTACCAGTGTTTAGCAAGCACCAATCAAAACTATTTCAAAAGTCACTTTATTTTCTAATCCAGCATTATCTCCGTGCTGCATCTTGGTATACAAATCTGAAACTTATACATACCACCAAGCCATATGCTGCTTGCACTTAAAGAATGGCAGAAAACCAAAACACTGCAAACGGAAAATGTAATTACAGAAAGTTGATTAATATTCCCGGCCAACCATTTCAGCGTCAGGATAAAGGCTTATTGTCTCTGGCTCTTTTATTGCCTCCAGAATAACATTTAACATATCTTCATCTTTCTGAAAGGAGCCAAACCCTGCTCGTTAGTCTGTATTTAGCTGTACAAACTTTCCCTGCTCCTTGGGCTGAAAATCAGGCCAAAAAATGACTTGAGCATCACAGAGCTCTTAGACAGCTCATGCAGAAGATATGCTTGATACGAATTACAGCATAAAAATACCTAGTCAATAGAGTAGGTGTTGTTTCCCCCACCTCAGCACTTAAAGGGGAGGAGAAGACCATACTCAGATACCACGGCTTGGAAACAATAAGACCCTGCCATGCCGTGACTGGCTCTCCTCGGATCATCCCCCTTGATGCCACAAACTGCTGCTGAGTGCAAAGTACTTCGTGGTCAACGCGCTGCATCGCCCTGAAGGCAGAGGACTTTCTAACATCATAACTGCCCTAAATCTTGGGGTTTGAATATGGTAGAGAGGGTGAAAGCTGGAAAAAGCTGGAACACGCCAGGGGGATGTAACAGGGTACTGTAGCAGTGATGGGGAAACCCACTCCAGAAGTCACCAAGGTATCTGTATGCTGCTCTCCCTGCACTGGGGGGAAATAGTTTCTGAGTTACTAGGATCTACTGTCTGTGCAGGGTTTAGTCCCCGTGATACTTCATTAATCGGCGCTGGATGCAAAGCACCATTGGCTGCAGCAAAGAGCATCCTCACCAGGAGGCGGCACTTCACCAGCACCCCAGATGTGTGTCTGCCACCCTCACCCACCTCCACGCTGCCCAGCCCCACCACAACCCACAGTTAACAACTGGTCTGGGCCATCAGTTGGCCACTGCGAGAAAAATTAATCACTAAGCTCCCATTTTGGCTACAGGGCCCAGGAGGTCAATCAGCTGGCCTGAAATTTTGGCTATTCTAACTCTGGATGGACGGATCCTTTGCGGCTCGTGCCTGCAATCAGCAGGCAGCTGCTCCACCCACGGCAAGGGGCTGCCAGGGCCACAGGAGCTGCGGTGCAGCCGGTTCTGCTGCCTCACACACCAGTCCCATGGACTTTCTTTCCCACTCCTGAGCTCTGGTAATTAATTAACCACCATGGCCGCAGAAATTCCTCTGTCGTGACCTGCCACGTTATGCCAAGAGCCATGCAAGTGCACACGCTCACCTCTGCTCACTTGAATTGACTGAATGCTCAGTCCTGAATTTAGCTGGCACCAGCACCTAAATTTATTTTCTGAATTTAGAAGGGACCAGGCTGTGCACTCAAGAACCATAGTCAAAGATTTTGGTCTTTACCAACAGTTTGAGACCAGCACAAACATGTAGGAAATATCTTGCAGGTCTCCTGCCTTCCAGCAACACCCCCAAAATGAGCCCTTGTGAAATACTGCAGTATTTCTGCACCACAGGGAAACACTGTCACATTTTCACAATCATGCAGTGGAAGGGATGGTAAAAAACCACACGGTGGGTGGCACAACTGAGTCACTGACCTGAGATGCCTCTGCTCTAACCATGAGAGCCACCTCTCCAAAACTGAGAAGACGAATACTGGGAGCAGCACTGTAGCTGTGCCAACAACAATATCTGTGCTAGGCTGGGAGAGGGAAGATGACTGTTGGGTGGCATCAGATCCAACGGGGCAGGTTCAGTCCTGTCACAAGCATGAAGCGTAAATGAAGCCAACCTGGGAGAGGGAAGATCTGGTTTCCCACAAGGCTGTGTCCCATCATACCTGCAGACGATGCCTATCGCCCGGCTCCCAAAATCTATCCCCAGAAGAAAACACGCCCAACCAAAAGGACTACGCAAGGCTGGGCCAAACAAAAACCAAGCTGCATGTCAAGAGGGGAAAAAGCAACTGGAGCCATCCCTGGCAAGTGGGGCAGCTCAGCCACATGGCAGAGGGGACAGGCACTTCCATCCCTGACACACAAAGGGATACAGAGCAAGCCATCTACTTGTTCCGGAAAGATCCTCAAGCAAACATCTCCAAAAACCCTAAGGACGTGGCTAACGTGGCACCAAGCTAATGAACTCTGTCTTTAATTACTGCTCAGAGCTCCAGTTCTGCTGACAAAGAGGGAGAGCAGGCTCTCAGCTCCTAGAGATGGGATCATCCAGCCCCACATGCTAAAGGGGGCTGGTACAAGCAGGAGGAACCAGCTCCAGCCCTCAACACGGGTCAACCACTGCCAGATGTGTTTGACACACACTTAAGAAATGCATTAAGCCAACACACAGTGCTGCTGCACACAAGTGTACGTGAATCTTAAAGGATTTAATCCCAGGTGCTCAGGCATCAGCACCAACAAGTCTAATCATTCAATGAAAACTCAGCCCTAAATTTGCATTTGCAAAAGCTCCATTTTTACCCTTTAAACTAGAAAAGATATTAAGCTTTTTTCTTTGCCTGTTCACGTACAAAAGCACACAAAAAGAATAGACTCTACTTTTCAAGGCATCTTTCATGGTTTCTTCAAGAAAAAATTAGGCTTTACTTCCAAGAAATGGCATACTGAAGCCTAACCCTGGTCCAAGAACAGAGCAGAAGAACCTCCTCCTCTTTTGCTTTGCCTTTGAACTCCAGAAATCAGAGTGACTCACCTTGCACACGGCAGCCTGCAAAATCGCATCAAAACCACCCTCTGGAGCATCTCGGTTGCGAGAAACCTTCTGTTTCTGAACTTCTTCGTTGAAACGGTCAACTTTATCCGTTAGGGACAAGAGGTGGCGGAAGCCGAAGGACGGGACACAGCTGGGGAACAGCTTGTAACTGCAAGAGGAACAGAGGAGTAGTCAGCCAGGAGGAACTCCACCAGCAGCCAAGAGCTGCAGAAGCTCCCGGCTCTATCAGGTTGGTCTCCAAAACTTTGTTCAGAGGGATGAAATACTTCCACAAGGCTTCATGTTTTGGACACTTCAATTTGTGGTTATTTATCTATAAAATCCTACAGTAGAACCCATCTTTTCTGTTCGCCCCAAGGGCTTTGAGCAGCTGAAGTTTTCAGAGATCTCACCCGGACCAAACATGTCTCTCCACATAAGGTCCAAGCGGAGACACCAAGCACCAGGCCATGAGGCTCTGGAGTTTCAGTGCCCAGAAAGTGGTTTTCACACTGGAAGTCTGCAGTGCAGGATGTGACCTGCAGGGACACAGAGGGCATGTTTTGGCAGGAGAGGCAGAGCCACCCTCCCCAGCAGCCCAGGATGGTGGGTTGGTGCCAATGGGCACAACGCAGGAGCGTCACTGCCAATAGTTACTTTTCCCCTATTTTTCAATATGCGTTTTTGCTCCATCATCAAGTTTTCTTGGCAATATGTGCCACCCCACACCCACCGCACGTCACCAGCAATCGCACACCACGAGGTGCATTAGTAACTGACACCAGCTCATGCATCCTCCCACTCTCCCTGCAAGCTGGTGAGCAAACACCATTTCTGCTTTCCAGAGCGTTGCTGGAGCAGAAAGGTAGGAGTGGCACCCTAAGGCAGAGAAATGCCTCAGCAGGCTACCAGGAAAACTTCTGTTTCTGTGTAAAACAGCTTTGGTGCTCCCTGTGTGGCTGTGAGAGCTCAGCAGAGCAGCTCCTGGGCGTGGGAAACCTGTGTGTGCAGGGGACAGGGAGGAGAAGGGTTAAGAGGAAAATGTGTTTAAGAAGGAGTTGGGCTGGCACTAATTCACTCTTATCTTCAAAGATAAAACCAATTTTAGAGAACAATTAAAGGCCTCTGCTGACACATGACCCACTATGGGTAAGTTGTAAGAGGCTTTTTTACACAAAGGAGTATTTAATATTTACCACCACTGGGAACTCAAATCCCTCACAAGGGACCCCAGAGCCAGGATTTCCACCCGCGCAGCCATGAGCACACCTAACCACAGGGCAGGTCCCACCACCCTGGTCCCAGCTGGCAATTAGAGACATTCCTTGTGATCAGCCCTGTGTTCAGACTTGCATCCTGCTCGCACCGAGGGCCATGGTGAGGCGCGTGTGATGTGCGAAACCTCTGCACTGCAGGGTCTCAGCAAGCAGCCCTTAACCCATACAATACATCTGGGTGCTTGGTTTGCCAGAGCCCTGGCACAGAAAGAAAACACTGATGTACTGTAGGGTCCCCCCTCTTAGGGTTTCATCCCCTGTCTACTCTCTACAATCCTATGAGGATGTATCATATAGAATAGAATAGAATAGAATAGAATAGAATAGAATAGAATATTATGTACAGTTTAATCCTTTTTTTGCCTGTCTTACACTCCAGGTTTGCTGGCAGAAGCTGCAGGCAGCAGCAGGCAGCAGTGGATGGATATCTGAGTGATTACGCAAGGGCACACGGCAGTGGGGGTGGGTTATCTCAGGCTGTAACCTCCTCAAGTTATATCACAGATAGATGGGCAATTGGGTGGTCAATCAAACCCTCTGCCTTCCTTATCTGTCTTTTCAAATTTAGTGTTTGTTTCCTTTGTATATCTCTCGTGAATGATACCATGGCTGCAGAAGCCACCTTGGTCCTGGCTCCAGGGGAGGTCCCAGCCAGGATGCTGAGCTGGGAGCAGGGGTGAGCAGTGAGCTGGGGTGAGAGGGAGGAGGCACAAGGGATCCCAGCCAGACCCCATGTAAAAATACAGCCACACCTCACCCGGACAACTATCACTGTGAGGAAGAGAGGGAGGAGAGAGTTTGGACCGTGGGGCAAAAATCCCACTGCAGCGCATATTTACTTGCAGCTTTTTTAGAGACAAGGAGGCCACCAAAGACTGCTTCGGCACTGGAAATAGCTGCAAACAAAACCACACCTGACAACCCACCTTGCTGCCACAACAGCCCACTCGCAGGGCAGGCAGGGGAAGGTGCCGCAGCTGAAGAACAATGAGGAGCCAGCACGCCTGGTTTGGATGAAGAGGAGACAGACGGTGACTAGAAGGGGGCACCCACCAGGCGAGCTGCCTTGGGCAATCCTTCCTAAATGGTTTCCCAAGAGCAAGCTGGCTTAATGTAATGCATCAACAGAAAAGCAACCATGTGGGTAAAACCAAAAGGACATGCAGATAGCCTGATCATGGTGGGAGAAAATGAGGCGACATCTCTGGATGCCCTCGATGAAAGTACATTGGCAGTTTCAGGCATGCCTCGCTGCAGAGCTGTCCAGCTCCATCCTCTCCTCCTCTGCCACCCCCTCCCCTCCTGCACATTTCACCCTATGTCACTCGACAAAAACCACGTCACTTCAATTAAATCACACACCAGCCAAAGTTTTCGCTGGAGTGAAACCCCATCCCCAGCCTGTGAGCAACATGAGTAGCTGATAGAGACTGAGGATGAAGGAGACGACTGAGCACATCCCTCTGAGGCCGTGCCAAATTTTCAGAGGGAAGAGCTATGAAGAGCATGGTGAATGGTGGCTATGCTTCATGGACAAAGCACAAGTTTTCAGTGTTAAAATCTGTTAGACTTTCCTCTCTGGCAGAACTGGTGAAAAGAAAATACAGATAATTTTGTTTGGTCAACGGTCAATGTGCAATGAGATGTTAAATGCTTGGTCAATGCCAAAATGTGCCTAGAAACTCATAGCTGATGCAAGCTCTCTTTAATCTGCCTTTCATACAGAAAATTAAAGGATGCACTCTCCCAGAGCTTGGCATCCATTCATGGAGTGATCTTACAATGTAAGTATCCACCAATGGCTCAAATAAAAGTGCTAACCTTACCACCCTTACATGACTAGAAAGCACCCCAACAATGGATGAGGTGAAGATGGGGACCACGAAGGTAAGTGTCAACAGTGACATTCTCCCAGGAGGGCACTTGCTGCTGTATCCATCCTTTTGTGCCAACATCCAAACCCATCTGAGCCTGGGCACCCTCCACTACACCCAATTGCACTCTGGCATAATCCCTGATTCAATGGATTTGATCTCGACCCTGTCACTTAAAAGGCAAACAAAAGGACTCTAGCAAACACACTAACAAGAAAAAAAAAAAAAAAAGAAAAAAAAAGAGAAGGTTCTGTTATCACCGCAAAGCAAACTACATCATTCTGCATGTTTGCTTTCCTTCCACAACAATAAAGATGAAAAAAACCCGCCTGACATCTCCAGAACACTCTACTAAAACTTATTAGTCGGTACTACAGGCTGTCACAAATCTCACTTCCCCCAACACTTCTGTTGGGAAGGACTTACATTGTCTTGGTCTCCTTATCTGTAAAAAGGAGACAAAGAGCTTAATTGATTTACTCAAGGCCAAACTATGACTCAGAGCTAGGATCAGAAATCAGGAATTTCTGGCTCTTGCTCCTTTTCTTAAGACCTGTAAAAAAGCTTGCTATGCCTGCATCCTCTTCAGCTACTTAAAAATAGCTTCAGGCTCCCAATACAGGAGGTTTCCCATCTCTAGATGCAGAGATCACCCCACAACCACTGCAACACTGGAAGTTGCTCTATTTTGGATCCCTCTGGAGCATCACAGTGACAGCCACGCAGCCATGGAAAAAGCCCAGGCTTAAGCGTGGTTCATTATTTAAAGCAAGAATGGGAAGAGAAGACTGCAGGCAGGCTCTGTGCAAACATGGGGCTTGTCCCTTCGGGGTACACCTACCACTTACCCAATGCAGGGATTGTTTTGGTATCTTGGTGCTGTGTAGGAGAAAGGAGAAATGTTTTTGTCCACGAAAGAGCCAAAGCCCAGCCGGAAATTGCTAGTGAGCTTTCGCATCTCTTCAGCCAGCTTGGTCCCCAGATTGCGAATATTATCTAGGTCGTCGTTCATGGACAGGGAGAGATCCATCAGGTAGTAGAGGTCCACGGGGTAGTCCTCCACTTGCCGAACCTGAACTCGGAAGGAGGTCTGGTCACCTGCACACACACAAGAGTTGAGAAGGGTGAAAGGAAACATAAAGCACACATAAAATCCAGACCGTAGTTTGTTTTTTTTTCCCCTCCTGCAGAGCAGACAGATCACTTCCAAAGAAGAGGGTGAGGGGAATAAGCTTTTCCAAATCCATCCCTGAGGAGACTAACAGGAAAGTGGGTAATGACTTTGAGTCCTTTTAAGCTATGTAGCATTCTGTCTGGCAAGAAAAAGACACATCTATAGACTATGTGTCTCTATTTTACTTTGGAGAGATGGGAAAGGGCCTTTCCATCTCACCTGAGAGAATGTCTAAGGGGGGACACATAAAAAACACTGCTTCCCAGGACGGTGTAGAGTCCAGGGGCATTTTCCTAGAAAACCGGAAAGAAAAGCAAGCAGAATGAACTTCAAATGGATGTTTTATGGACTACTGAAAGAGGGATCCTGCACACACTTACTTGGGTACATCCTCAAAGTAAACAAGGAGCAGTCCAAGAAGTCCTGCACAAGAGAGAAGGAGGTGGAGCAGAAGGAGAAAACAGCCGGCATGAGCTGGATGCGAGATGTCCTCCGAGCTGTGCAGGAAAGTCAAGTCGAAGCAGACACAGAAGAGACAGCTTTTAAAAGGACATCTCCCCAAAAAAAAGAGCCATGCCACCATCATTGTGGAGAAAGCAGGGCAAAAGGGAAGTGTACTGGAAAAAGAAGGTTGTTAGGTTCACCCGAGGAAGCACCAAGGCAGAGATGAACCTTCCTGAAGTGACGAACACAGGGGAAGGAGCTATCAGGGCTGAGTCACAGGCTGTGCAAATGTGAAGAAAAGCAGAAGAAAGCCTTTCCCCTGACCTTCCCCTTTGCCAAACCACTTTTGCCAGAGATGCCCTCCAGAAGGGGTGCCCAGGAGGGGAGGTCACTGATGATTCCGTGAAAAAGGTGAAGTGGCTTCAAAATGAGCTCAACTTCACACCAGACGGACCTTGATGGAGCCAGAGAGGAGGTGGCAAATTATTGCTTTGGGCTTTGCTGCAGGAGGGGTCTAAATGGAAAGCCCATATTCCAGCATCCCTGAATGCCAGGCTAGTTTGAGGTCCCATGTCCCCAGCTGCCACCTTGGTCCCTTTTCCAGCTCAGTGAGGTCTCAGGACCCAGGGCGTTGGATTCTCTCAAGACCAAACTCCCCCTCCTGCCCACCTCTGCCTGCTCTTCATGGCCGAGGCTGAACTTTGGGCACTGGCAGGTCTGCAAAACACTCGTGGCTTCCCCTCTTCTTCCCCAGAAATGAAACACATGTTTTTTCGTATTGTGAAAACATTTCCCTAAATGTTTTATTGTTCTCCTCATTGTCCAGAGCAGCACAACTACTCCCACTCACTTCCATCCCAACAACACACAGCAGCAGCATCCCAAAACCGCCAAAACAGCAGCATCTACCCCCTTGGCAAAGGAGACAGGGTCCCAGCACCCGGGGGGTGTGCGGAGGTCAGCGCCCACCTCTTTGACAAACAAAGCTGTGAAGGGTTTAGATCTGGGTCTGCTCTTTGCTCCACCAGTTCTCTGTGCATCTCAGCCAGCTTGGTGCTGGGGTACCAGTGGAGTCAGCTACAGCTCCTCAACCCAGACCTGCCCTCTATTTGATGATTTCCCTGTAAGTTTAGATCAAGGGTGGATTCCAAGCCAGGGCTTCTTTTCTTACAGGTAATTGCTCCACCCTGCAGCCTGCTGCAACCCCGCCTGGCAAAGGCAGGGCTGCCAGAGGCGCTGTCTGCAAATGTGCATGTGTAGGTATTGCCCAGACACCGGCTGTCGGAAGCAGGAAACTCTTGCCATAAATATTCCTCCTTATTCTCCTCATTTTTCGTTTCTTGCAGGAGCCGGACTGTCCTGGCACAGCGCTGAGATGTGGCACACATCAGGATGCAGCTCAGCACAGAGCCTACAGTCAGCAAAGCGACCAGATCAGGTCAGCCTGACCCTGTACCTGGCACACACTTTATAGGAGAACGTTGTTTACATAGTGCAATACCTGTTAGCACTGATTGCAGGGTAAGAAACTGTGATTGCAAGCTTGACTTTAATTCAGTGCTGCAATAATGTGTTTAACTCTAGGAAAATTCATTCCCATGCCTATTTTTTTAATTCCTATGTATTTTTCCCACTGGAATACACAACCCTTAGAGAAAAAGTGGATGTGCCCTTCTGCATTTCTCAACATTTCCATTTCCAAAACACTGTTCTTCCTGAGCAGGTCCTAAGATGGGAATTCCTGTGCCAGAAAGGGTATTTGGGATGCTCAGATCAAATCTTCTTCTCTTAATATATTGTTAAAAATTTATTAGTCCTCAAGAAGCACCAAATATAACAGGATCCTGGGCCTGGTTCTTCTTTCATTCCTAACTGCACAAATTGATTATCTCAGAGAAAATATCACTAATGCATGTAGATGTAAGTGCAAAAGAATTTATTATTCTCTGTGCGCAATATTACTCTCACACTTCTAGGGATAATCCAGCCCCCTCCTTCCCCACATACCATCACCACCATCCTCTCCTTAGGGCTTTTACTGAAAAGTTTTTAACTTAAAATTGAATTCAGAAATGTTTCTTGGATACAGTCACACAGAGGCAGTGCAGAAACTGGAAAAACTGCTTTTGGCCAATTTATAAACGCAAACTTGTCAGTCCCTTATACACAAAAAGCTCTTCTTTCTGCTTGGAGAAGCTTACAGCTTGATGGGCAACCCAACTTGCAACTATTCATTTTTTTAAAATTCCTTTCACACTACCCATATTTTTCATCTAACCAGGACACACTGCTTTACAGCTGGACCCAAGATTAAAAAGTAACATTATAAAAACAAAATGCACAATCTGAAAGCTACTCTGTGAAGGACATCAGTTTAAGACCTTTGAAAATTAGCTGTGGGCATGGAGATCTGGGGATGTAGCTTCTGCTACAGGATGCATAGATCAAGCTGCCTGGGTGGGATCAGCAAACAATTGACAATTTGCTCCCTTCTGCTTCTGCTTAGCGGTCTAAGAATAAAAGATCACCATCACCACAGACTGACATGTGAATTCATCTTGGAAACAGTACACTCTTCATGCCCAAAATCAAATCAACATTGTCTCCTTCTTGTCTTGGGTTCACAGGGCCAAACCCCCAGGACCCATTCTCAAGCTCAAGGATCAATGGATAATTTAAACTAAGGATGCTAATACAAGGGTTTAGGAAATCATCAGCCCTAAGGAAGATGGAATGCTGCCCAAAATCAAAAAAGAGTGAAAATAAGAGATACTACTAAAAATATCTGGGGATGTCCCTTCTCCTGCAATAAGAGGAGCGCAGGGAGGGGAGCTCCCGGCTCAGTGGGGGAATCACTGTGGGACCCCTTGGGACAATTCCTGCAGCTCAGCCCCTGGAGGGCTCCTCTGTCTGAAGACGGCCATGACTGTGGTCCCCAGCGAGGGCTGGCAGGAACAGCATGCCTGCCCTGTGCAGCCCAAAGCATCCGACAGCGTGGCCCCCGGGAAGTCGCATGGAGACAGGACCCCCCCGCCCTGCTGCAGACCCCAGCAGTTGGTGGGGATCCATGCCTCCAGCTGGGCAAAACTGCCGGGGATCGGGAAAGGGGAATTTGCTGAGCACCAGGTGCTGCGTGTGAAGGAGGGACTGCGGGAGGAGAGATGTGGCAGCTGAGCCAGCCCTTTCTGCCAGGAATTGCCTCGAGAAACAGGAGTAGTAACAACTCCCTTTTTTAAGACCCCAAACGTCTTTCATGAGCATCATTCAGTTGCAGAAGCCATGCATCTAGCCGTGCAGCCAGCAGTGACTACCCTTATGTACCTGCTTTTAAGACTTTGAAGCAAAATTTCTTTACGTTTGAGGGTCTGACTGATGACAGCAGTCATACTGCTGAGGAAGAGTTAATGAAGAGACATGACAACTACCCAACACACAGAATTAAAACAAAAAATCCTGCAGCAACTGGTAGGCTCTGGGAGAGCACTGGCAGCATGAGCACCAGCTCAAACTCCTGTTTTTCTTGGGCAAAACATCATATTTCATTTTTCTGTACACTGTCACAAAACTGTAAGCCTTAGAAACCCACACCAATTGCTTATAATGAATTGAGCTTTTATATTTGCTCCTTACTTTGCAATAAAGAGATTTTTTCCCCCCTTCAGAAATATCGGCTGCCAAATTTTTGCAAGAATTCTGAACCCACATTAAAGCCTCCCCCCACCATGCAAAAACTTTTGATAACAAGCATACTTGCATGGCTCAGCCCAGACGTTCTCTTCTAATTTTTAATTAAAAGGAAAAGATTGAAGAAAAGTGATGGCTCAGGGGAATGAAACAGGGATCTGGCTACAGTCCAAGCTCTGAGTCACAAGTTCAAATCTCCATCTTCTGCCTTGATCCCATGGCTCTTTTGCATACCGACAGAAAACAGATATGCTTTTTTGTTTCCAATTTATAGAAGGAGCTGTCTCAGTTTAGAGTCAAGCACTGTCAGCTTGGAGGAGGATCCAAAGTTATTTTAACTCCTTCCATCCAGCGATTCCATTTTTAAGCTCAGCAGGTCCCTTTTAAACACACACAAGGGTTAACACCAGTATTGATCACAGCTCTGGATGGGCTCTGATGCCTTTGCGTAACAGCAGTGTCCTCTCATGGAGGACGCACACCTCAGCCCCAAACCTGCTCGTGATGCACCACCAAAGTTCACAGGCTGTGGAAGGGGCCAGCAGCCACCTGCTTCAGTGGGCTACAAAGTCATGAGCTTTAGCACACTCTCAGCATGTCCCTTTCTCACCCACACGGCCCCCCAGCACATGGCCCAGAGCCACTGGGGACTCACCAGGACGAAGATTCAAGGCGACCTTCTGAGGTGTGATCTGTGTGACGTCCAGGTGGGTCTGGCCGGAGCCCTTGCTGCTCAGAGGGATGTTCTTCACCACGGTGATGCTGCTGCTGGGGTTTTCGATGGCTCCAGCACAACCGTTTGCAATCAGATTCTGAAGAAAGTCGCACCGCGACGTGATGGACTTTGTGCTGCTGAACTCCTGGGAGGGTGAAGAATGGACAAAAGGGTGAGGGAGGAAGAAACATCAGTTCCGCAGCAGCTTTGTTTTGACATGCTGGTGTCTGCAGCAAATAGGAGATGACAAGGAGAGGCTGGTGTCATTTGTGGTGGCTGTACCCAAAAGCAGCCTGCACTGAGCCCTGAGCCTGTCAAAGGGATTTACCAAAAAAAGAAATCCTGCAAGGGTTTGCAAATTAAATTTGCTCTCAGACCACCACAGCAGAAAGCTTCGCCTGGGTGTTCACCCCAGCCATAGCAGCAGTGCTTGCTCCCAGCCCTGTGCAAGCACAGCAAAGTGTTCAGATTGCTGCCTGGACAGCCGATTGCCATCTCTTTGAGGGGAAAAGGCGAGATGGTGTTATTTTTTGCAAATGTATCACCTTGAAGGAGCTTTGCAAAAGAGAGCAGAGAGGACAAGGAGGTGGCACCACCAGAAGCAGGACAAACCCACCAACCCAGAGAGCCATGTCAGGATGTGACACTGGAGACTGAGGCTGGGCAGCTCCGAGGACCTGCGCCCTCATCCCTGGGTGAGACGCTGCATGTTCCCACACAAGCACCGTGTGTGTCCCCTCCCTCACACCTCTGCACGGCAGGCGATGGCATGACACCATCACATGGAAAAAAAAGCAACCACAGCAAGCGGTACCCGAGGCGGAGCACAGCCGAGCGGTTTGACGTGGGCAGGCATCCTGGGCAGCTCTGCTGGAGGACAAGGGAGGTGGGAGAGCCTGCATGGGAGGTGGCCAAAAGGCAGCCCATGCCACTGCAGGCAGCAAGGTGCAGGCAGCCGCTGGCTTCCAGAGACGGGACTGCAGTGGTGGGGAGTCTCCCAGCACCCGTCCCCAGAGCTCCAGCCCTCGCTGCAAGCCCCACGCGTGGTGCACAATGCAGCCTTGTGCAGGGCAGCGCTCGGGAACAGCCGGACGCACAATGCAGCCTTTTGCAAAGAGCTCATTTGTTAGAATGCCCCCTTTTTTTTTTTTTTCCCCTGACAGGGCCAAAGGGAATGAGTTGCATGCCCAAAACTTTGGATTTTCAACAGCTGATTCCTACTTTTTTCTGCACTGTAACAATAGAGACAACCATCTTCTGCTCCAGGGCTGATGGACTGAAATGACATGAAATAATGCAGAGAAGATGCTCGCAGCCACGCCAGCCCCTCCTTCAGCTGCGCAGCCAAAAACCAGTGAGTGGCTGAATAAACCTCACTTTTTGCTGATGCTCCAGCATGGCAGAGGATGGGGGAAACATCATGGAGGGAGAGATCATCTGACAGATCTTGCCTTCGCACCCCACAGGGTGCTCAGGGGGTCCCCTGAGGACAGACTCGGATGCAGGACCCCGGGACACAGACAGAGTCTCTCTAGTGCATTTTCTCACTACGAGGTCCCAACGCTATTCAAAAAATGTGAGATTTGCATTCCAGCATCCAGCAGCGGGTTCCAGCCAAGGAGACAGCACGTCGGATGGATATGAACATGAATTTCTTGGAATGCGTCATGTAAACAGATGAACTTCCAGAAAGGAGAACTGGGACAACTTAAATCATCTCCAGCATGACAGAATAAAAATGAGAATCCCTCACAAAACCAAAACCAACACCCAGCCTTTCAGAGCAGTGCATTTAGGGTAGTCTTGGAGAAAAGTTTATCTCGGATGTGGTTTGACCTAACGTCAGTGAAAAGCCAGCGGGGTCCAGGCGCCCTCCCGGGCTGGTCCACCCCGCAGCAGGACACCTGCGGGGAGATGCTCTCCTGCTTTCCCAGTGCCTGGACCACACCTCCAGGCGAGCACCTCTGCCAGCTCATTTCTGCTGGCCACCTATTAGAAAGGGCACTCTGGTTGTGCAAAAAAAGCAACACAAACAGCTCCAGGCATGCAGCCAGGAATCCTTAGTTATTCCCCAGGAACTAACAATGGGGAGAAGCATCCAAACAGGATGATATTTAGGGCTGCTTCTGCAACTGCAGCCTTTATCAGGCATTTCCAATCCTCCCTGGGGGTCT
The DNA here is from genome assembly GCF_000699245.1 of Pterocles gutturalis. Lineage (NCBI taxonomy): Eukaryota > Metazoa > Chordata > Aves > Pterocliformes > Pteroclidae > Pterocles > Pterocles gutturalis. Next base: position 8,328 of record NW_010133198.1, on the reverse strand, counting down.
GCTCTGAACCTCTTGATGTGAACGGAAAGACTCAGCTTCAAAGGGCTTTGAATTAGGGCTTAATTTTCTGTCTGGGGCTGGGACAGCCTCAGGAGAGGAGGATGGCGGCTCCCTTCCCCAGCTGCTTCTCTTGAGCAGCCGAGCTTTTAACACCACGAGAGACGGCTCTGGGTATGGTACCGTTCATATCAACATTCAGCATCCCAGCGAGGGGTGCACATGAGACCAGCACCTGCATGGTGAGGACGAGGCAGTGCTGGTGCGTGGCGTGAGGAGCACACCCATGGGACACGCCTGGAGCTTCCCTGGGGCAGGGCGCCCGCACATATGCAAGCCTGTCCGTTTGAACAGCGGCGAGAAATTTACTGCTGCAATGCGTTTTTCTGCAGCCTAGGCAACAGCAGTTCTCCAAAGGCAGCCCAGGAGGTCAGGAGAAAGCCCCTACACAACAGGAGCTGCCCAAAGTTCTTGGGTCAGCAGCACCGCTGTGTTCCTCTGCTCCCCAGGGCCCCCCTGCCCAACACTGCTATTTTCTCTTAAACTTTCTTCTAAAATGGACCCAGAGGACTAGCCACAGGGCAGCGATTGCTGAGCTGCAGCTCCAGTCAAATCCAGGCCTTTTCTTGTTTGGTGAAATGCCGCGCTACCCAGGGTGGAAGAAAACATCCCTCCCCCCCGGGGTGCAAACACCCCAGGGCAGGGGGTGCAGCTCAGCACCCAGGGGTGCAGGACTGACCCCAACTTCTGCTTGGGTTTCTAACCCCAGCAGGGTGACACTGAGCAGGGGAGTGGTGGTGGCCTCGGGAAAGCCTCAGCAATCACTGCAGCACCCTGCAAACCAACACCCCTCGCCTGCATCCGCGGGTCAAAACCCAAAGCCAAAACTGTGGCTACCAGCGACCATCCAACTCAAGGACAAAGTTTTCTGCGACAGAGAAAATCAAGGCTCCCAGAGGTTAAATGGAAGGAAAAAAGGATGAGCAGAGCCAAAGAATTCACGAGCAACCACACCAAAAGGCATCCCCACACCAGCTCAGACATGGCACGCCGGATCAAACCCCGGCTCCCCCTCAGCAGAGGACACCCCACAGTTAGTCCAGCAATGCGGTGTGCCCAAATACTTGCTGACCGTCTGCCTGCATGCCTGCTTCAGTAAGAAATGCAGCAGGTACCACACAGCAAGCAGGAACCGCCCCAAGCATCACTTCATGCCACAGAGAGGCATCATTCGGGAACATCCCACCCAGTCCCCGTTAGTCACGCCGGCTGCTCGCAGCCCCGCGCGCACTTTGCGGTCTGGCCGCTGCGCTAACAAGCTCACAAAAGCAAAAGCACACAGGCGGACAGAGTGAATGGAGACAACAGCGTGACAATTACATGCTCGTCGGTTTGATGGCTTTAAGACAAATCGCTTGGTTCATGCCATAAAAATGGAGAAGAGCACCGATGGTATCTAACTGACTGTATCTAACTCCTGACTAGATATGTCGCTAGCATTTTTTGCTTTAATCAGTCCAGTTCTGCATTAATTCAGTCTGAACTACACCTGCTTTTTCCATTTAAAAAAATTGATATGTTCCCTTTAGGAACATCCTTGATTTTCCTTCCTCATTCTCCTGGCACAGATTTCTGAGATGGGAGAGGATGGGGTACAGGCAGCCTGCTGGAAAACAGAGGGTGCCACTGGGAAAATTTCAGTTCAATTAATCAAAAAGGAAATGTCAGTTTAATTAATGTCATTAATGTGCATCTCTGTTTTGCAGGTACACACAGAAATGTATCCACATGGGTAACGCATGAATGAACACACAGGGTACACACACCTAACACACAAGAGGAGCCTCCGCACATTGGCACACTGCTCCTCAAAGCAGCTGACAGATAACAGCAATGCAATGGCAGAATTTTTCCCCCCATACTGGTACTCCCAATCACACCAAGTATGTTTATCACAAACACCACCCATCACACCCTACCTGGCAGCACGGAGGACGGCACTGAAGCCACTTCCAAAGCTCCCCGTTGTCCCCAACCATCCCAACGAGCCCCGGTGAGCCTGGACAACCTGATGCCACCACAAAAAAAAACCCAATGAGCATCCTCCTCTCCCACCCATGAAAACCAGGCTGCCACAGAGATCACAACAACCCCACAGGCCAGCGTGCAGCTTCCAGCCAGAGCCTTTCACCAGCAGCACGTCAGCGAGTTTAGTCATTGCCAGCTTCTTCTGGAGCTTGCAGGAGAAGCTGAGGAGTCCCCTCAGATTCCAGCATGGATGGAAAGACTGCAGCAGTCTCCATCGCCCCAAGAGTCACTTATTTCCCCCAGGCAGCCCTGTTTCAAGGCGCACTCAGGCAACGGTAAAGGTCGCACATGTACCTCCTCTTTTAAGAGCCATTTAAACAGACCACCTCATTTAAGTCTTGCTTTTCAAGGTATTCCTCCACGAGCCAACAGAATCAGTGTCTGCTTCCAAATTTCCAACATCCCAAAGACTTGTGGTTAGCTCAGCAGCCCCTGGGGGCTCTGGGGCTGCCGGATACCAGAAGCTGCTATCATCAACTCATCCATCATCATCCTCTCGGATGGGAGCAGAGATGCTGAACACAAGCAGAAGCGAACAGAGGCTGATTCAAGCCAAGGGGATGTGATGCACCCTGTGCTAACAGGTAGCAGTCATAAATTTATCGCACATTGACTACTCTGCTCTAAGCATCTATCTGTCTATTACACATGCTCTTACGCTCACAATTCAAGGCAATGTACATACAAGGAACCTTATCCCGCTTGGAAAGCCATTGGGATAGCGCTCCTTGTATCTGCAGAATTGCTTTTGCTCACTCCTAACCCCTATTCACAGTCCATGAGCACGCAAGACTTTCTGCTCCTCTGCAGTCACATGGAGCCTGGATTCGGGAGCGCAGAGGATGACAGAGGAGGATGCAACACTGCAGGAGGCTGCGTGAACTGTGGTCATCCCTGGGAAACAGCGTGGCTTTCCTGTCCTCTCCCACAGCCAGAGTGTCCCTCACAGCATCAGCACTGCCGAGTCCAAATAACGAACAGGTGTGATGGCACTGCCAAGTGATGTTATACCCCAAACAGAGGAATATTATATATAAGAAGGTATATATTCACAGAAAGGCATAATAATATATATTTTATTTTGTGTGTAGATAGATAATATATACTATAAATATCTCTACACTTCCTGTATATATAATACATATATACATAACATATACAGAATTATATATACATATAGACTTCTATTATACATACTTCCTGACAAAATTATTAATTGTTGCCTATACAGATTACAACAGCTGGCCTAATTTGGTCTCAGACCTGTTAAGTGAATGCAAAGGCAGCAGAAAATACACACTAACCAGATGATCGTGTTCCTACCACAACATAACTAGTGTCTGTAGAAACCCCTCCAATATCTTGATCTGTAAACAGCAGCAGAGCTATAGAATTTGGCTGGCATATATTGTCCTGGGCAACATTACATAGCAAATGACAGCTAATGGAAATAGAGAAGGAAAACAGATTAAAAGCAACGTGATAAGTGTGTCTGACCAGGCTGCAGCAGAGGGAAGGGAAATAAGGTGGTGAAATGACTGTGCAAAGAAAACAGATATTAAGAGAGTATTATATTTAAAAACTTCTGAAGTGAAAACCTCTAGATATCTTTTGCAATCCCATTACCTCACCTTGTGATCTCAGTTAAAGAGAAATAGAGTTGCAAACAGTAAATTCTAAAAAAAAGCCAATACAGAATTAGAATAAGAACTCGCTAAGTTCCAGCATGCAGCATGTAATGGGGACAGCAGCTTTCAAACACGTAGCTCTTGGCACGAAACACCTTAATATGTATTTTTAAATAGCTGCTGCAGGCTAAAGGTCAGGAAGTATTAGAGCACTTCCCTGTAAACACCCATCTTCCTTCTTCGCCCTTCCATTACATTTAGGAATATTTTTTTTGGGTAACTCTCCTGTTTGCAAGATAAGAGTCAGGCTGCCAGTCCTATGGGCTGCCATGCAATTAGTGGTCACAGTGACCACCAGATAAACATTTCCACTGGCAGCATTTTGCAAAAAAATTGTATTTTGAGACCAAGAATTAAAAACAAATATATATATATACAAAAGCACAAGCTATTGGGTACCCATAGCTTAATAGCCAGCGTTCCCGGATCCAATCTCACCACCACAGATTAGCTGGCTGGAAGAGGAGTTCTTACAGCTGTTCACAAGATGTCTCAAAAGCAGGATCTACTGCTTTACCCTTTCCCGTCTGCACACCATTCACTTTGCTAGGAAAAAACCCCATGCAAACTATTATGCTGTCAGGTAGCATGGTGTTAATAGCATTTGAAGGTTGTCCTTGGAGGGCTGTGGCTGTGCCTGCAAGTGAGTGAAAACCCAGTAAAACAGACCTGGAGAGCCAGAGGCTGGGGTACCTCTGGAGACACGGAGGAACCATTGGGCTCAGGAGCCTCTCTCACCCTATTCCAGTCCTCATCCCCACCTCCATCCCCTGCCCCGAGGGGGTGCAACCCCTAGGCAGGGCTGGCAGGAGGAGGGGCGGGAGCAGCATCACCATATACAGCTGGAAGGTGAAATGTGTGCTCATCCCCACAGCTTGTCTCCCCCAAAATGGGACCAGGACAGCCACACTAGAGGAAAATGGCTCATCAGGGAATGGGCAAGCATCACTCCTGGCCATGCCTGTCAAGAGGTTCAAGATCATCCGCTGCTCTGGGGTTTCTCACAGCCCAAATCTGGTTACTAGTACAGCAGCTGTGCCTGCAAGCAGGCAGGGTCTTTCCATGCATCTGTAAGCATCCTCTTTTCTCTCTTAAACATTTAGAGTAGATGCAGGCACCAAGCAGACAACAGCTCTCTATGCATTGGATGTTATCAGGTCTTTCACACACCTTGTTCTCTAGAAATCATAAGTGTGGGTGATAAGATGTATATTTAATAAGAGATATCTATATATCCCTCTCTCTGAACTCATGAGCAGTCCTTAGGGAGCAGGGAAAGATATTTGCAATCTCTCACAAACCAGGGAGGCCTAATTAAATGATGGGCGAGGAGCTTCAGCACCAACATAAGGATGCATTTTCAGCCCAAAGCACTCAGTTAAGCTGTGTAACTCATCGCCACAGCATGACATGGATGCCAGAAGCATGGGTTGTCCCCCAAATGACACAACAGATTCAGAGAGGAGAATTATCTTTGTTACAAACAAAGAGCCTGTTCCATGCCAGGCCACGCAACAAGGGACACGTAGCGGGACACCAGCTGGGGGCTTGGGGCTTTTTAGGGAGACTGCTTTTGAGCTCCCTGCAACACAGAGCCCATGCGGGGCCCCAGCACCCACTGAAAACAAGAAGGTGATGGAAGGAACAGAAGGACAGAAGGAACAGTGCTGCTCTGTCGAGGATGCACAGGGGCCAGCAGGGTCAGAGACTTATTTTCTACAGTGTCAGAGAGCTGGAGAGTCACATACACCCGAAATACACTCGGCGTGGGAACCCCCCACTGCCTGCACCCACCCTTCTGGCACCGGAGGGTGTCAGGAATAGGCAGGGGACAGCTCCCTGCCTGCATCCCAAAAGTCAGGTGTGACAATGACATCTGTCCACTTACCTCCTTGGAGCACCAGGCACACTTGGGATGGATGAGGAGACACTCTTCGCAGGACGTGGCACTTCCACTCGTGCACAGATTGAGACCTTCAGCAAGAGAGAACGACAGAGAGTGGGGTGGGCTGAATGGTTACTTCACTCCAGAACAGCACTCAGAGGTTTTCTGAGATCTTCTTAATGTTAAACATACTGTAAGTTCAAATAGTATCAAGCGCAAAAATCTCCTGGGAGCTTAAAAGGCTGGAGAAGGAAAAGACCTCTCTTTACCTGTAAGGAGTTCTCATTTCATTTTCCTTCCCCAAGAAAAATGAAAAGGACAGAAACTGGTTTTGCGGAGCTGAAAACCACTGAAATGCGACTCTGGTGATTTTGCTTCCCTCTTTCAGGGGTTTCTGGTTAAAGCAAGAGTTCATCTTCCTAATGAAATACTTCCATCACTTCAGACAGAACACAATAGCAGTCCAGCTAGCCTGAAACATGGAGGTGGCTGTCCGAAACCCCCCAGGATGCCAACTTTTAAAGTCACACTAGGCACATCTTCTCATTTTTTCCAGCTGAATCCATGGAGGTCCCCTCCCCAGAGTTTTCACCTTAAAGCAGCACTGGAGGATAATTGCCTCCCCCTTCCACATAGTTGATTTCCATAGTGGACTCACGTTACAGTAAATTACTTCTAATTTATTAAGGGAATCATTTCCACAGGATATCCAGGCGAAGCCTGGCAGGGTGTTTGCACCGGGGCACATCCAAGGCTGGCTGGGGTGGAAGGCATCACACTGCAGCTGAGGGATGTCCCTGCCCGTGATGCCAGCAGGGGCTCTGCACCCAGCAAGGTGGCAGCAACCAGGACAGCAGTGATGCTCTTTGCTCCTGGATGGGTGGTATCCAGCAGCACAAGGGGTACCAAGTGAGTTTTGCTTGCAAAATCTATGAATTGGACTTTAAAAATCAAGTGGAAGCACACAAGTTAAGCCAAAGCAAACATCAATGGCATCGGCTCTGAATGCTGCAGCTTGTTTAAGCGTGCCTGTGGCTATGAATGTGCCCTTCGATACCGCCGATGCCTCAGCTCCCCTGGGTGCAGCTATTAACTTCTACCATCAATAATCTTCAATCGAGGATTCAGCACAGCGGCTGCATGCTCCAAACAAAATGCCTCGGGCTCCAAATCCGAGACTGCTATTTTTTCCAACCCAAACATCAATAAAAGCATTGTCAGGCCTCTATTTTCAGCCAGTCGCATGTGCAGATACCATTGCACCACACCACTGCCGGGTGTAATTTGCAGATTGCGCAGACTTGCCTATGGATGGCTGCTGAAGAGCCAAATGGAGTTTTCTCCTGGCCCAAAAACTTTCTGCCCCATGAGCTTTGGAAAAGGGATTTTTGCTGTATCCCCTGTGAATATTTCACCAAAAAATAAAAGCGGTGGCTGCCTGGGTTACTCCTGTACAGGGCTGGGCTGTGAGCGCAGGAAGCAGTGAATCAAGCTAGACAGCTGGAGGAAAACTTAGCGAGCCTGAGGCTAAAAACAAAAAGAGGTTAAGTAGGTCCTGTCAGAAATTCTCAGCCATTGCGGAGGCATGACCGCCTCCGAGCCCTGCACCGCTGGGTCTCTGCTGCCCGCAAGGTGGTTAACTCTGAGCCGGGTGCATGAAGCCCTGGACTTTCTCTATGGCTCTCATTCAGACAGGCTACTTAGACTCATTCATACTGAACAAGAGCCTTCTTAGGGTTTGGTTTTTTTTTTTTTTTTTTTTTTTTCTGGCTGTTACCACATACCCAGGCATTTCACTCCTTGTTCACATTCAGAAGTTATACTCCAGCTCCCGGACATTGCAAGAGCTCAAAAGAGATATATGTAAAATGAAGTAAAATGTAACTTGTTGAACTGAGTTACAATTTGCACAGAGATTAACACTTGCATTTCCAAACCCTACAACACAGCCCAAAGCCTGTCTTCCAGACTTGCTGCTCTGGTAGCAGTGCATGGGGTGACGCAGCAAAAATAATGGGCTTTGTAAAGCAAACACTTGCATTCGTACCCTGGCTACCCAGCCCCGGCTCTCCCACGGCTTCACTTGCCGGTTTGCATGGAAATAGGATAATGTTTACTGCCATTCCTGACGGATGTATTTTTGAGAGTTTACTTAGTAACAGTAATATCTGAATGAAAACCAAGGTCTCCTCCTTCCACCGGGTGCCATGACCAAAGCAGCCCACACTCCTGTGGCCGGCCTGGGGGGGACATTCCTCCCAGTGGCAGCTTTTGAAGTTTCCAAGTATGTTTTTCTTTCCACTTTGGAGCAAAACCAAACTGCTTCCAGCATTGTTGTGAAGACAGAGCTTTGTTAAACCCTCTGATTTTGGACTGAAACTTGAGCTTTTTGGGTTGGAGTAAAAACACGCAGGATTTTCCAGATGCAAGTCTTTGCTGTGCTTGATTCAGCTCAGTCTTTCCTGAACCAGGCAAAGAAAGGAGCTGAAGATGCTCATGCTAGTCCAGATCCTTCCAGATACTGAGGCGAGTCACCAGGTAAGAGTGGAAGAAACTCAGTTTGCACCTTGATTCTGATACCTTTAATGCAACCACTCCTAAACTTCAACTTCTTACAATGGGGAAAATTCCATCCAGGATTTAGCTGGGATTACTCTGGAGGAAAATAAT
>NW_010133197.1:0-325 GCF_000699245.1 Pterocles gutturalis | reverse complement strand
GGAAAGAGGCATTCACCGCCCATTGAAACCCAGGAGAACAACCCTGAAACAGCCCGTTTAAAATCGTACTCACCCACCTTCTTCCTTACTAGCGACAGGACTCCAATGCGAGTCAGCACGTGCTGGCGTGACAGTCCCTCCCGGGGAATGTCGTCCACAAAGGTCTCGGCACCGTCTGCCCCAGGTTCACACAGATGTCTCATGAAGAGAGAGACGTACGCCCTGCGGGAGTAAAGCTGGACCTCAGCCCCGCTCGGCCCACGGACCCCCTGCTGAGCCCAGTACCCACGCCGCCGGCTCCCACCCGTGGGCAAGGGCAGAGCCC
>NW_010133196.1:2358-8496 GCF_000699245.1 Pterocles gutturalis | reverse complement strand
TATATATATAAAAAGATATTTTACATCCAAAAAAGCAATAAGAAAGAAAAAGATGAAAGCTTATTTTTGCTTCTTTAAATTAAGACGCAGAGAATTACTGGTTTGGTTCAGAATAGATTATAAACTAGATCCAGGAACAGTGACACAAAGCAATAAAGAAAAGAAAGAAGGCAAGACAAACTGGAAAGGCAGATAAATTGAAAAGGCAGCTGAGATATGGAAGGAGCAATAGATCAGAGGAACATGAGTCTCTGGCATTTCAATTCCATAAAGTGAAAACACTTGGAGACAGAGGTAATACAATTGTTTATATGATGATGTACATTGACTCAAGCCGCTGGGAACCATCACTGACTTTCATACCACAGATACCTCACAATCCACAGCCAGGAAAAACAAGCACATACCAAAAAATCCCATCATTTATAGCTCTAAGAGACTAATAACTGGCCGAGTCTCTGCTTTTGCTGAGACTGGAAGCACAGCATGTACGACTAGCTCAGCTGAAAACTCCAGTTCTCTTCAGAGCTCATGACCAAATGGACAACCACTCCCACGAAGTCATTAGATGGAAAATTACTAAATTCAAATGTAGCTGTTTACACAGACATGCTGGGCCTGGTTCAAAGTCCAGTGACAAGACTTCCACCAACTTCAGTAGACACTGGACAAAGTGCTGTTCTCTGCAGAGCAAGGCCAAAGCAATAAGTAGTTGTTTAACTCAGCTATACTGTTATTTTCACAGAAGGGACCACAAAACTTAAATATTTCACTTTTGTTCTTAAAAAAAAAAAAAAAGTAAAGTACATTTCTCACTTAGGAGCCACTTATTTTGTAAACCAAAAAGAGATATTGAACTGACAATATTTTCACTTCGGAGAAGTGGAGATGTTGACAAAATGCTTTTGAGTATGGAAATAAAAACAAAATTGAAATGTCTTTCTTCACATTCACACTTCTCCCATATTCTTTGCTGCATAGCATTTAACGGCTTCCTGAAGATGGCGTGTTCTCCCATCCTCCCATTACGTGACACTATTTTTCCCCATTTTAGGACACAGCTGACAGAGGTGAGCAATTCTCCATCAAGCTCCTGTCAATTAAAATGCTTATTCAGCATCAATAGATTCAGCTTCTTCTAAAACAATTTTAAAAAACCTGAAACGTCTTTAATGTACTTGGAAACAACACTGCTTTAATATGTATATGTAATTCATTTAAGTTTTTAAAGTGTCTGAAAGTCAAAATGAAATATGTTTCATCAAAACTAATACTATAAAAATCTATTCAATTTTTCAAACCAGAAAGCTTGAAAATTCCCATATTTTTGGGGGGTGGGGCAGGGAGTGGGGTGGCAGAAGAGCAGTAGGGAGATGAAATAAATACCAAAACACCAGCAAAAAAAAAAATCCACCTTATTTGCTCAGCTCTAAAAACACAGCTGACAGTTTCCTAACTATAATATGTACAATTTTTTCCTGTTTTAAACAAAAACACACTCAAGTGACTATAAAATTAAGGTTGCATAAGCAAAACAAAGCCTTGCTAATTAGCTTTATTATCCCAAGTCAAAACACAGTCCAAAAACAAAGAGCACAGTCTTTAGCAGGACAAGATCTACAACATTAGTTGTGTCTTTTTTCCTTAAAACAGCCCTAAAAGTCACATACCTGACTCCCACACATCAGGCTTTGTGCTGCCATCATGATTGATTTCATTCCTGAAGCACAGACTTTATTGACGGTTGTACAAGGAGTGGCGATTGGTAGACCTGAATCAAAAGAAGTTGTACAAACAGCTGTATTATTTAAAGGGTAGACTAACACCTTGTTGGTGTCTCAGCAGTATTTCATATGGGACCAATTTTTATCTGAGCTTGGGGTGTCCAGCTTGCACTCTTCAGCCTGCCAGGCCAATTTATCTTCCCTCACCCCTAGTTACTATCCTTCCAACAACAGACTTGTGATAAGGGAGCAAGTGAAGAATGAGTGAGACATGAGAGCAGGGAAGCGACTCCAGAACTATTCCTCCTCCTGACACCCCAAACCCTGCATCTAAGCAGCATTCAAGACGTTGAAGGCATAAACAAGCTGTAAAATTTAGCAACTGGCAACAAGACAGACCCCAGAAGCACAGAGACTCTAAACCCACGCAGTACTGAACAAGACAAAAAGTGCTATGTGTCAGTGTCACTCACGCAGTTATTATTGAGTTATTATTGTTATCGAGTGTTCATTGCAAAAGCTTTGGGCTCTGCTGTGTGCAGCTTGGCTCAAGACCATTGCATCGCTGCCTCTACCCTAGGCTTGCTCTCTACCAGCACATCACCCCCATGCCAGCAGTGAGATGGGGAAACTAGCCAGGAGAAAGAAAAGAGCCATATTCATCCCTTTGCCTCACATGGAGGCAGTTCCTCCTCTTTTGAAAAGGTATAGAGGCAGAGCCAAGAAAGTATCCAGTTCTTCTCTAACCCATAGACTTTCCTAGAGTCACACTAAGGTACAGAATCCCATCCCCATAGCAAAAGGGAGAAGAAAATAATTCCTGCACCCCAATAACATTTGTGCTGCAGTTAACATCACCGAGTGAATCCTTCCAGTGATGGCTCCAGACTCCATGGGGAGAGTAGTGTAAATGACATACTCTCATCTACCACTCAAGGAAACTCACTGACTCCTTATCCAAGAAGGCTTAAGAGTAATGGTAAACTGAAGAAAAAAAGTCTGTTTCATGAAAGATTCAAAGAGCAGCATCCATCATTAGTGCTCTGGGAAGTAGTAGCCTGGTCTTCAATACTGTCTTCTCCAGGTTCTGCAAACACCATAGGCAGTAACATCCACTATGAATAGGAAAATTGATTCCTGAGGATGCACTATTAGGCCCATTCTCATGAGTACAACATATACCCTTCACCCACCACAGGGAAAAAAAGCATACACAGACCAGACAAAAGGCTGGGCACCCCTCCGCTTCAACTCATAGCTCAATAACCTACACTGTCTATGTGAAGAGAGAAAACCTTTAACCGCAGTGTCAAGAGAATGAATACCTGCACCCAAGACTGCTTGTCTTGCTGGAGCTTGTCCTTGTCCAGCCTGCAAGACATTACCCATATACGCTTCTTTCACTTCTTCTGCAGGGATACCTACAAACCAAAATTGTTTCGATTCAGGATTGTTTGCACGAAAGACTGAAGTCCCTTTTATGAACCTTTGCATTGCAGTTTTCTATCAAAGACTGGTAAAATGCACCATGTCCAACCCCTGTGCTAACAGCACGCAGCCCCTGTTGAGTTCCCAGATCTCTACGCTCGTATTCATGGAACATGGTGAACTGGTGACCCCCACAGAAAATAATGCCCTTGCCACCCTGCAGAACAAGCTACAGCTAGCTAACTAAAGCAAACATTTCCAAGTGTCACTACTCAATTTCCATGGATGGTTAAATGCACAAAACTTTCTACCTGCCACAATTAAAGTTTTGTTTGTTTGTTTAACAGGGGTGAACCAAGGCTGCAGCTAGCTGCCACCAGACATAAAAGGTCTGCTCTCCTGCTACATCTCTTCCAACAGCCCTAGTGTACAAATTCTTGTAATATGCTGTTTCAAGTTTGAAGAAAATTAACCCTCCTCTCCCCCAAAAAGGCTTTTTTTGCTAATTTGAATCCATCAATAGACTCACAAGAGTGTCCTACAAGCATAAGTGCCCACGTGAAAAATGGGCAGAGAAAAGAAGGGCCACTGGTTTCAGCAACAAGTAGCCTTTGCATCAGCTTAAGTGTGTCATAAAACCCCACCCCAGAAAAACAATCAGCGAGTTCAATCAGATTTAGATTAGCACAAATATCCCTAAGCAATATTCTGCTCCTAGAAACAGCACTTAATTCAAATTGAAGCAAAGCCCAACGGTCAGCTTTACTTAAATACCATTTGTGGATAAAAACTTAAGAGTGCCACAGGAGCAAAAAACCCAGGACCTTCTGTTTACCAAGCAATTTAAAAGATACAAGACTGACACTGTTCTGAGCTACTTGAGGTTTTCTTTGTCACAGGAAAAATATTTACATATACCTGCTCTGTCAATTGCTCCCTTAATTGCAACAGAACCAAGTTTGGTGGCTGGCAATGGTGAAAGAGATCCTTGGAAAGATCCAATCGGTGTCCTTACCGCACTTGCTATCACCACCTCCTAAGAGGAGAAGCATGAAGTAAAAGTCACAGTCTCTCTTATATGCACAGATATACCAGTATTTTTAAAATTTATCCACTTTTTCATTGATGTCACACATTCCCTTTTACCCTGCAAGTGTTTCAGAGCACTGAAATAATCTTTATTAATGCATGCAGCATGGGGAATAAATGTAAGGAGATCAGCATGCAGCTGTAGGACTACAATTCTGGAATCATGGAGCTGTGGTGGGATGGCTCCCATGGCCAGAGTGCTGCCATGCAGAGCTACAGGCTCTTTAGGAAGGATAGGCCAAGATGACAAGGGAGGGGGGGGGTTGCCCTTTATGTGCGAGAACAGCTGGAGCACACTGAGCTCAGCCTTGGGATGGATGATGCTTCCAAGAGTCTCAAAGGTCCTGGAGCAAAGTGGAGGGTCAAAGAAAGAAGGATTACATTCTCCAAGCTCAAAAGTAGTCCACTCCAACAAGCAGTAAGTCAGGCAAAAATGACAGGAGGTCTGCAAGGATGACCAAAACCCATACACAAAAAGGAAGCATACAGAAGTTGGAAGTAGGGACAGGGAACCTGGCAGACACTGTCCAAGCACACAGGGACAAGGTTATGAAAGCCAAAGCCCAGCAGGATTTGAATCTGAGAAGGGATGTCAAAGGCAACAAGAAAGGCTTCCATAAGCACCTAGGAAGCATAAGGAAGTCTAGGGAAAACACAGGCCTGCTGCTGAATGGGCAGGGGACCTGGTGACACAGGAGATGGAAAAGACTGAGGTACCAAATGCCTTCTTCACCTCAAGTCTTCACTTGTAACACCAGCCATGAGGAATCCCAGGCCCCAGAGACCAGGGGGAAGGCTGGAACAAGGAAGATAGTGGAAGAGGATCAGGTCAGGGAATACTTCAGCAAACTGGACATGCATAAATCCATAGACCCTGCTCAGATGCACCCACAAGTGCCGAGGGAGCTGGCTGATGTCTTTGTAAAGTCACTCTCGATAATTTTGGAATGGTCACAGCAATTGTGAGAGGTGCCCAAGGACTGGAGTAAAGCAAGCATCACCCTTATCTTCAAGAAGGGCAAGAAGGAAGACCCAGGGAACTACAGGCAGGTCAGCCTCACCTTGATCCTGGAGAAGGTCATGAAACAATTAATCCTGGAAATAATTTCCAGGAACATGTACAACAAGAAAATCATCAGGAGTCATCAGCATGAATTCACCAAGGGGAAGTAATGCTCAAGCAACCAGATACCTTCTACAGTGAAATGATTGGTTTGGTAGATGAGGGGAGAGCCGTGGACGTCGTCTGCCTAGACTGCAGTAAGGCTTTCAACACTGCCTCCCACAGGATCCCCATACAGAAGCTAATAAAGTATGGGCTGGATAAACAGACCGTGAGTTGGGCTGCAAAGCGGCTGAATGGCCAGGCCCAGGGAGTGGTGACCAGTGGCACAAAGTTTGGTTGCAGGCCAGCAGCTGGCGGTGTTCCCAGGGATCGATACTGGGTCCAGTCCTGTTTAACATCTTCATTAATGATCTGGATGATGGGCCAGTGTACCCTCAGCAGGTTTGCTGGTGACACCAAACTGGGAGGAGTGGCTGATACACCAGAGGATTGTGCTGCCATCCGGAGGGACCTCAACAGGCTGAAGAAATAGGCCAGCAGGAACCTCCTGAGGTTCAACAAGGAGCAGGGTGAAGTCCTGCACCTGGGAAGAAACAACCCCAGCACCAGGACATGCTGGGGGCCAGACAGCTGGAAAGCAGCTTGGCAGAAAAGGACCTGGGGATCCTGGTGGACATCATGAGGCAGCAATGAGCCCTTGCAGCAAAGAAGGCTGATGGTATCCTGGGCTGCATTAGGCAAAGTATTGCCGACTGGTCAAGAGAGGTGATCCTTCCCCTCTACTCAGCAGAGGCTGAGGGAGGCTACACCCTGAGTGCTGTGTCCCTTTCT
>NW_010133196.1:0-2269 GCF_000699245.1 Pterocles gutturalis | reverse complement strand
TGAGAGAGCTGGGACTGTTCAGGCTGGAGAAGAGAAAGCTCAGGGGCACCTCATCCATGTGTATTAATGCCTGAAGGAAGGGTGCAAAGGGGACAGAGACAGGCTTTTTTCAGTGGTGCCCAGTGACAGGACAAGAGGCAATGGGCACAAACTGACACACAGGAACATCAGGAGACATCTTTTCACTGTAAGTGTGGCGGCACACTGGCACAGGTTGCCCAGAGAGGTTGTGGAGTCTCCATCCTTGGAGATATTCAAAAGCCCAGATCCCAGTGCAATGCATAAGCAGTAGTATGACATGGTATAACATTAAGACATGGTATGACATTGAGCTCTATATCTAGAACCCCCTCAAAATGGATTTACTCTTATTTTGCCTCTTAGCAAACATCAACATGTCTGCCTGCTAACCCTGTGAGAGTAGCATGAGGATGTGGCACCAAAAAGATGCACATTTCAGATCTCTGGCTGCCCTGGACAGCTATTGAGAATCAGTAATGAATACCTCCAACTGTGCTGGTTTCAGTGGAAGTTAGACACAAAGCTTTACAAGGTCTCACCATGAGTTCCTTATTTAGAGAGGCTAGCAAAGAAAAAAAACTCGAGAAAAAAAATTAAACAAAAAAAAAGACAAATTATGTTTTTTTAAAACTAAGGTCTGTCTGCTTCTGTAAGCCCTTTTTCATCCCGATTGACTTCAGTGATGGTAACACACTTGTCCTCATCTTTTACACTGTAACAGCAAGTTGCAGGATAACATACAAATAACTGCAAAGGGATTAGTCAGCATCAACTGTATATTCCAATAATGGGTAGACAGTTACATTAAGTTTAAGTTATCCGACACGCTTCTAACCAATTTTGTACCACGCTACCTAACAATTAGCAAACCAAAATAAAAAAGGAAATCTGACTTTTATTCCACATTTTGCAGTAAAGTGTGACTTGAACACAAGTCACATTGTCTTTAATGCAGATTTTTGGTGATAACTTTTTAAAAAACTTAAGTGATTGAGAAACAAATTTTAAGCAGTGATTTACTGCAGTCAGATGGTGCTTTATACTTACATTTAAAGTACGCTGTGATGCATAGCCACGCCTTGTATACTTCAAAGCCTGAAAATAAGAAAGTCCTTCAGAACTTCCTATCAAGAAAGCCAATGCCATGATGTTTCAGTAATGTACCATCTTCATAGAAGTCATTACTTGAAAAAACAATATCTAAGAATCATTGGGAAAAAATAAATTAAAAATCATAACATGCCTTTTAAAAGAAGTGTAGTCTAGTACACAGTCTCATGTAACATCTCTGATAAAATATTTTCTGAAAAATAAACAGATATGCCTTTAAAAACAAAGTCCACCTCATTTTGGCCAAGTTTGTTATGTACACATATAACATATATCTAAACTAGGGAATGAGTGGTGCTACCTTGAAAAGTTTACTAGTCACTCTGCTTCTCTGGACTTGGGTTCATTCATTCCTATCATTAACTTTGCTGCTTTTTAAACAGTGGCAGTTTGTATCCCCAGCTTCATTTCACTGTCATTTCATCAACAAAAATGAGGATAATGAATTCAGAATGCTACAACAAAAGATGATAACAAAACAAAACCAAGCAAAAGGTATCAATTGAGCAGGGTACTTCACCAGCTACTAGCTTCCTCTAATTAAGAAGCATAAAGATACAAAAATACATCTGTAGGTATTGTTTCATATATTAACAGAATGATCGTTCTTTGCTTTAAGCCACTTTCTTAGCCACTTTCTTAGCCATTTCTGGTCATTACTGAATTATAGCTAAATAAATACTAATTAAAAATAAGTGCTTAAGGACACCACAAAACCACCACCAATTTTATAAATCAAATAATGCCTTCTAGTATTATGTCCACAATATGAAAATTTAGTCTGTTTCTCTCTTTGTTTGACAACCTTCAACTAACAAAAGAGATTTTTTCCTCTTGATTTTCAATTAGTTGCTCTTTTTTGGTTTTTTTCCCCCCTCTTCTTCCCAGCTCAGGTTGTAAGACTGAGAAAGCAGTTTTAGATTAAACTTCTCCCTGAAAATTATGTCCCTGCAGGGGACAGAGCTTTCAAGGGTTAGGGTAAAAAAAATAAAATAAAAAATCCTTAGCAAAGTAACACGTCCTTACTAGACAACACATGAAGTTTATCTTTGTAGTAAACCAGACAAACCAGACAGCAGCCTTCTAAGCGTAATGGGCACTGCTAGTAGTGTTCATGTTCTGTGTCAGCTACAGATTT
>NW_010133195.1:8713-8995 GCF_000699245.1 Pterocles gutturalis | reverse complement strand
GTGTTCTGGGCGCTTTGGGAGGCGGCGTCAGCCGAGCTACAAACCCGCTGTGGCCCGTGTGTCTGCTTGAGGGACGCGGGTTTGCTGCAGGCAGCAGCGTGCATCATCTTACAGGGTTCTGCTGCGCGGTGTGTCATGGTTCTGGAGGTAATTTGGAGAATCTTCTCAGTTTTCCCTGCTGAGGAGGCTTTGGGTTTTTTTGAAGGAAGCCGCTGCTTCTGCTAGCGCGGTTTAATCCTCCCCATCGTTTTGATAAGCCTTTTATTTCCTTCCTGCGTGTTG
>NW_010133195.1:0-8697 GCF_000699245.1 Pterocles gutturalis | reverse complement strand
GGCCAGCCGCGTGTGCATCGCTGGCTGGCGTGACTTGGGGGATTTCAGACGGGTCTGCCGTGCTGCGGTGTCATCGCAGCAGCGTGTTCGAGCATCGCAGGCTTAGGACGAGCTTTGCTTTTTTCCAGTGACAGTGCAAAATGAAATTACAACGGGAAGAGTGTTTACTGCTGTAATGCAATAAAGGGAATTGTGAGGGGAAGCAGTGGGGGTTTGGGACAGTCCTGATTGTGTGGTCATCTTACATGTCAGTGAGATACGTGCCTCTCTTCTTCCCTCCCGTTAGAAGGCTGCAAGTCTCTGGACCAGCTGAACCTCACCATCCCGGCGGCCGGGCACCCCGCGTCGATTTTTTGCGTCGCCTGCCCACCCCCTCTCAGGATGCCCTGTCCCCAGCGTGCCACCAGCTGCAGAGCCCGTTCCTCACCTGCAGACCCCCAACTCTGACCCTCAGACCATGGCCCGGGAGTGTCCGCAGAGCTCCAAGCCTCCCAGCGGCTCCAAGTCCGGGCTCCGAAATACTCCGGGCTGTCTGCACGCCTCGGACAGCAAGGCGGCGGGAGGCCATTCCCACCCGAAGCAGCAGCGCATCAGCCGGCGGAGAGCCACCAACGGCTGGATCCCGGTGGGCACGGCCTGCGAGAAGGCCGTCTACGTGGTGGTAGGTGTCGGCGGAGCGCTGGGTCTGGTGCGTGCACGGCTCTACCCTTTGTGCCTCTCCAGGGGATGCGGGTCAGGAAGGCTCCTGAGCGTCCTGGGTCTTGCTCGGTCGGTCACGAGCTGCCGTGCAGAACCTCTTGCCCAAGCAGATCGTGCCTCTGGGCTGGGCTTTGGGGCCGAGCTGCTCTTGCTTTTGTTTTTCTGCCTCGCCCGGCGTGATGGGCTGTTTGTGAAGGCAAACCTGCTGCTCCTGTGCTGGCATCAGCTGAAATGCCATGATGATGGATGCTCCTGGCGCCGGCTTTTGCAAGGGCGGCACCTCCTGCACGCGTGAGTCCGTCCTACGGAGAGATCGTCCTCCAGCTCCTTCCTCCCGGGTTGGGGCAAACCTGTTTGAGGAGGTGGGGGAGGTTTGGCCTCGTTAGGAGGGGCGGTTGCGTAAGGGCAGCTCTCAGAAGGGTGTTCTCGCTGACGGGGTCTGCAGCCCAGCAGGGATCTCCCAGAGGACTGAGGCAGTATCCTGGCTCCTGGGTGGGATTTTTCTGGCTTCCGATGTCCCCCCTCTTGCCCCTTCCAAGGTGCCCTGGCCAGTCACTCCTTGAGGGATGTCTGCGCTTCCCCGGGTGGTGTGATCAGGGGCAGAGACGGGCTCCTGCGATACGGGAGGTTTCCTGCTGGAAACTGGGATCAGCCGCAGTGCAGCTGGGGGAGAGGCGTCATCCTGCGGGTTGTTAAAGCATAAGGGCGGTGGGCTTGGAATCTGGAGCCCCGTGCTCCTGGGGAGGTGGGACGAGGCGCTGGAGTGCATGCAGTAGGTGTTGGCTGCGAGGCTCGGCGGGGACAGAGCCCGGGGAGGCCGAGAGCAGAAAAATCAAATCTCCTAGTTCCCAGTGCAAAAAGTGATCATTTTGCAACGCCAGGGAGTGCAAAGGAGACGTTAGCACTGCGGTTATGGAAAGCTTTGTGCGTGGCCGCCCCACCACTCCCTGCCCTGTTTGTCTGACAGATGCCAAGTTTTGTTTGTTTTCTTCCAACGTTTGTACTGGAGAAGGGGATAGATAGCGTTCCGAGTGTGCCTCCTTCTCTGGGCCTTTGAGTCCGAAGGAGACACCCAGCCACCGGTGATGTTTCTGAAGGGTTCTGCTTGCAGTTGGTTTTCAGTTTGAAGCCAGGGTGTTAATGTCAGAAATCGGTGCTTTGGTGGGACCTGCTGTCCCGCTGCTGAGCTGCTCCTTGCTGCCAGCGCTCCGCAGGAGAAGTTGTTGGGTTTTGCTGTGTTGGCTGAGCACTGGGGTGCCGTCCCTCGGGGAGCTGCCTTTACCTATGAACACCCCACCCGTAGAAAAAGTGATTGGTTTGACCTGCTCTTTGCTTTTATAACCAGCCTGGTGGAAATAGAGACGCCACGAGTGCTCTTACGCTGCGTGACATCTCCTGGAGCGGGCACACTTGGCTCTGGGCAGGCTGAGGCTGGGCTGTAATTCACGGCACGACCAGAAGGGTCTTGGGCTGGGGGCGCAGACGATAAGCGAGCTGTGCCTGTACACTCAGGTTGGGTTATTTTTTCTCATGGTGCAGAATGAACCGGAGCCGGCTGTTCGCAAGAGCTACCAGGCTGTGGAGAGAGACGGGGAGATCATCCGGGTACGAGACACTGTCCTCTTGAAATCGGGACCCCGGAAGAAATCCATGCCCTACGTGGCAAAGATATCGGCGCTGTGGGAAGACCCCAAAACAGGTACTGTGCGGAAAGGACGTGCTGCCTCTGTGCCGAGCAGGTGAGGGCAGCTGGAACCGGGGCAGGGATGGAGCTGGGGATGGCCGCAGGCTGCTGGGGGTGTTCTGCTGCCCGAGCGGGCGATGGAGAGGAAGAGATCGGCTCCGTGGCTTTCGTTCAGGTTGTTCCAGGAACTGAAATGCTCTCTAATCACCTGGGACTGGTAATCAACATCTTCCCGGTTGTGAAAGCACATAATATCTGCCAAGCACCCGTCTTAGCAATGATCTCCTTTCTTATTTCCCTGGAACAGAGATCTCAGGCTGCTGCTGACCCCAGCGCTGTGCCCAGCAGCCGGGCTGGGCGCTGGAGCGGAGCATGGGCTTCCCCGCGGGCGCTGGTGGTGGGACTGGAGCGGAGGTGGTGACGGGTGGGATGCTGTGGGTTTGGTGTTGGGGTCCTGTGGCTGAGCAGCGGTAGAGCTGAGGAGGCTGTGCCAAGTGTAAAGTCCAGGGCTTGCACAAAACCAGGGGAAAAAAGGCCACGAGTAAAAGAAGTGATGAAGGTGTGGTGAGCCCATCTCAGCCCATCCTGAGAGTACCCAGCTTTGGCTGAGCATCGTTCCAGCCTGGGGGACAAAGGGATGCTTCCTTCAGGTGGAAATGTTTGATTTTGGGGTTTTTTGTGGGGGGGTTTTGGTTTTTATGTGTGTGTGCCTAGCTGACCCCTTTGTAGCCCAAGCAGAAGGGGTGCAGGTGTGATGGAGTAGCAGCGTGACGGATTCACGCAGCTCCTCACTGTCACCAAAGGGCACCTCGTCCAGCATGAAATACTGATCAGGGCACAGCTGCCTCTGCGTCAGCGCTGGGGGGGAGTGGGAGGGATGGAGCAGGAGGAGGAAGGTGGATGTTAGCAGGGAAACACTACGAGAAAACTGAAGCTTGATGTATTTTAATAATTGTTCTTGCAGGGGAGCTGATGATGAGCCTGCTGTGGTATTACCGCCCAGAGCACACGCAGGGCGGCCGCAACCCCAGCATGCACCAGGTGAGCACCAAACCCGGGGCGAGGGCGTCCCGGCGTGTCCGCGTTCCTGCGGGAAGAGGGGACCCGCCCGGGTATCTCCCTGCGTTCCCGGGTGGCCTCGAACGCCGGGGGCTGAGCTGCTGGTTTGAGTGAAGCGGAGCTGTCTCTTGGCTGCGATGCAGCTGCTGCCAGATGTGTTGGGTGGCCGTGTCCTGCACCTGGGCTTCTCCCCACTTTATTGTCACGTGGAGAAGCTCTGGGCTGGAACAGAAGCTGCTGTGGTCTTTGCGGGGCCGCCTCTGTTAACTTTTAGCGTTTCTCCCTTTAATCTGAGAAAATTAAGTGAACAGTGGTGTTGACTGCTGCCTTGTGAGTAAGGACGAGTGAGTTGAATCGTAGAATCATTAAGGCTGGAAAAGACCTCAAGTCCAGCCGTCAGCCCACACCACCTAACCCACTAAACCGTGTCCCCAAAACGCGCCCCATGTCCGTGTTTCCAGGCAGGGCATTCTAATCCACCCCGAAACGCGGAGCTCGCTGCGGGAAACTGAGGTACCTGCACCACGT
The DNA here is from genome assembly GCF_000699245.1 of Pterocles gutturalis. Classification (NCBI taxonomy): domain Eukaryota; kingdom Metazoa; phylum Chordata; class Aves; order Pterocliformes; family Pteroclidae; genus Pterocles; species Pterocles gutturalis. The sequence goes on along the minus strand of NW_010133195.1, from coordinate 4,727 downwards.
GCTGCCTCTTTGTCCTAAATCCCTTAATCTGCTGCTTAACTCCAGAAACTTGTTTGTTTTGTGCAGAATCGTGGGTGCGTCGTCCTTCCCCTGTATAGGTTTAGGAGAATTACAGCCTGGCTGGAGGATGTTGTGTTGGTATAATAGAGTTTGTGCTGTAAAAGGAAAAACGTGTGAATCATGATGACTTCACGCCTCACTCTGCTTTGCATGGGCTTGTGTTGGGTGGCAGAACAAGCTGGTTTTAAACTGGGAATGCAGAATTTACTGCTGGTTTCAACCCACCAAAATACTGGATGCCTTTTTCCTTTATTTTTTTTAAATCCAGGGGAGGAAGGGCTGGGAGCAGCTGGGGAGCAGTACCTGCCTGACAGCGGGGCACAGAGGAGTTTCTAAACCAAAACCTATAGCTTTCTGGTCCGTCAATGAAGCCTGGCTCCATCCAGTTGCATTTTAGCGTAGAGAGAGTTTAAATCCAGGGGAGGAAGGGCTGGGAGCAGCTGGGGAGCAGTACCTGCCTGACAGCGGGGCACAGAAGCGAGGCACCTGTAGCTTTCTGGCCCGTCAATGAAGCCTGGCTTCATCCAGTTGCATTTTAGCATAGAGAGAGCACCAGCAGTCTGGCCGGGAGGAACGCAGCCAGTTTTTTGCACACCTGCTTAATTACACCAGACCTGAAACGAGAGCGTGCCGTTTGGGCTGAGCAGCTGGGCTGGGCTTGCCAAAGATGACTCAGATCGTTTTGATTTCAGGTGTAGCCCAAAACCCCAACGTGCGGAAGCGAGGTGGGGCATTTTCACTTTCCCTCGTAAGCACGTCCCCAGACGGGGACCCTCTGAGCCTTGCCCTCCAGCCTCCCTGCTCGGGGCTGCGAGTAGCGCCTGCGGGTAGCGCTTACAGACCTGTGCAGAGCATCCTCACCCCCAGGGATCATCCGTGCTCCTCTCGCCACACCTGAAAGGCTTTCAGATGGCTCCGTATCTCGCCTCCTGCCTGCTTCAGATCCGAGTTTCCCCTGTTACCCTGGGGAAGGCGGCCACTGCTGCGTCCCTCGCTAGAGCAGGCTTTGTATGGAACTGGGGTGAGGAGGGGCTGGAGAAGAAGGGGCTCCTCCAGCTTTGATGCAGGGATGGATTAGAAGGACTGGTCGTGTGTCAGAGCGTAGAAGTAAAGCCAGCAGAGTGCTGTTCAACCTCTGTTTCAGTTCGTAGCTGTACAAATGAACTGAAGGGTTTCCAGCAGGGCAAAGGGACAATGAACGAAGAGCATCCCTTGGAGCTGGGGAGTGCTCCAACCCCCTGCCTGCAGGAGCTTTGCTCAGGGGCTGTTCCGGATGCGGTCTGAAGGCTCCTTCCCCGAGGAGGCTGAGCACCAGCTCACATCTTGGATAAGCTGGAGCAGAGGCATCTCTTGCCGGGGTTTCCTCTTTTGGAGCCTCTGCAGTACCTCCCCGATGGACTCAGCCTTCCTCCCTCTCTTACCTGCCCCATCGTCATTCCCAGGCATCACAGCGGTGCTCTCAAAGTGCTGCTTTTATTTTTTTTCCAGTGCAGCATCACAAAGCTCATCTGCTGGGATGCTGCTCAGCGGCTGCCACAAGCTGTCCATCATCCCCAGGAGGAAGAGGAGGCTGAGTGGGGTGGCTGGGAGCCGCCGTGCTGCCAAAGGGCTTTTATAACACTGGCAGGACGTGGGGGGTTTGGACACTTGGCCTCACAAAGTGTGCCAGGCACTGGGAAACGATGGGAGAACCCTTAATGCTCTGCTCACGTATTGCTGGCTAAAGCCCTGGTGCACACTCTGAATGGGTCCCAACCCACCCGGAGGGTGTCTGGATTGTGTGAGATCCCGGCTTTAACGAGTGTCTGCTCCGAGCAGGCTTTGATAGACCCCCCGAAGGTGACGGGTGCAGGTGTGGAGCTGTCCCTCCCTCCCTGGGCTCCTGGCCAGCCGGGTGACCTCTCCCTTCCCTCTCTTGCAGAATGAGATCTTCGCATCCCGGCACCAGGACGAGAACAGCGTTGCCTGCATAGAGGAGAAGTGCTACGTGCTGACCTTTGCAGAGTACTGCAGGTAGGTGGAGCTCGTCCCTCGCTGCTCCTCGCCAGCCCTGCCTCTGTCCCCAGCTCCTGTCCCTCCTTCCACTCCCCCATCACCCAGCAGAGCTGTCTCAGCTCTCAGACTGGTCTGGCTGGAGCTGGAGCAGTTACACTCTGCATAGGCTTTTGGTGCCAGGTCTGTGAGTGCCTCCCCCACGCCAGATCGATTCCGTGCCGCATGCGGACATCAGTGCAGCACAGTGCAGGGAAACCCCGAACTGGGTGCTAAAACCCAAGCAAGGCAGGAGATCGCCCCGTGTGTGTCTCCCTGCTGGCACACAGGAGCCCTGGCCAGCCCAAACGGCTCCTGGTGGGCTGCTGGCGGGGTTGGTGCATTCCCCGTGTGTGCCCGCGGGGCCGGGCGCCCTGGCAGCAGCGTCGCTCCCAGCAGTGGCCGAGGGGCTGGCTGCTCAGCTCCTGCTGGTTGGATTGGGACCTCCCAGCATCCGTGTTCCAGACTGGCGTCCTGTGACGGACGGGTGCGCAGGGCAGAATGAAAACAGGGGCTGAGTGGGGACACAAATCCATGATGCAAAACAGGGCTTGAAATCCCTGGGGTTTTGCGGGGTGCATGCCCTGGGCGGTGCAGTCTTACCGCAGAGGGGTGTTCCAGCCCTAATGCACTCTGCTGAGTCCTCCTGCTCCTGCCCCGCGGCTCGGCTGTTTGCATTTCTGAAAACAAACTGGTTTACACACTCTGTGTAAGCTGAATTGTGCTTTCTTTTGAAAACTCAAAAAAAACCCCACCCCCACGAAAACCCCAAACAAACCAACCAAAAACCCAAAGAAACAACCCCCTGCCCTGCTTTGGGTCCCAGCAGCCCCGTTCCTTTCTAGCAGCGCACTCCTCTGGAACAGCTCTTGGCAGGAATTTTTTTGTGCTGTCATGGGTAAGGTCACCTTTGAGAGACATTCCCTGAAGGCATCCTGAATTCTTTGTTTGCCTAAACAGCAGCCTGATGCATGAGCCTTTTCTGGGGCTAATTAACAAAAAAACGAGGCCAAAGCAATAAAAGCAAGGTGGGTTAATTGCAGTCATCCTTCGTCCTGTACAGCATCCACCAGCATGGAAATAGAAACCGTTCTGTTCCTGCAGCTCGGGGCGGGATCAAAAGCAATTGCTGCTTCAGGTCCTTGAGCAAAGCTCCGTTCTCCTTCCCCTGCCACCCCCAGGGCAGCCGCGTGGTGGCTTCCAGCGAGAGGGACGGACACAAGCCCTGGGAGCTGAAACGAGCCCGTGCTAACTCTGCCGGTGTCGTTGCCTTGCAGATTTTGTGCCTTGGCAAAGCGTCGCGTCGAAGGGATCCCAGGCAGGAAAACCATTATGGTTCCTCCCTCGGAAGAGTACTCCACCCCTCTGCACCGCAAGGTGCCCGAGGACACAGACCCCGAGCTGGTTTTCCTCTGTCGTCACGTCTACGACTTCAGACACGGGCGCATCTTGAAGAACCCGCAGTAGCACCGTCCGTGGGTCGGACCGCGGTGGGGATGAGCGGCAGCGGAGAGCCGGCGGCCAGGCTGGGACATCTGCACGATCCCGATGAATTCCGTGTGCTGCTCGCGGCCGAGAGCGCCCAGCGCTCGTTCCTCGGACTGAAAAGCGTGCGCAGGAGCAGATCCCTGCGGAGGAAGGCAGCAGTTGAAAGCACAGCACTTCATTAAAAGCATAAATGAAAATATATACGTATAAAATAAATATATGTATATAGATATAGGTACTTGCATATGGAAATCTATATCTATATATGTATCTAGAGATGCATATATTGGGAGGGGTTTGCAGGGGATAAAAGCCAGTAACTGAATCCAGAGCCATCGCTGGTGGGAGTGGCGGAGAGGCACGGGAAGGATGGATGTGCAGTGGAGAGGCGCAGGAGGGACGGATGCTGCAATGGAGAGGTGCAGGAGCCGTGGTGGAGAGGTGCATGAGGGATGGATGTGCAGCGGAGAGGCGCAGGAGGGACGGATGCTGCGGCAGAGGGATGCGTGGTGCGTTGTCAGAGTCAAGCTGTGACAGTTCTGAAGCTGTGACAGTTCTGTGGTTGTCGTGCCCTGATGTGAAGCGCGAGGGCTGAGCCTGGTTCCTTGGCAGAGCACAGGGGAGTCTCCTCTGTCCCGCGGGACAGCCTGGGAGAATTCCCGGCTTCTGCAAAATACAGCCGGTGCTTTGGGAGCTGCCTGGGTGCCAAGTAGCCTTGCGTCGTGCTTGAACAGGTTTTGCTCCGTCGGGGAAGAAGTGACCCCCTTTTCCCTTGTCTTTCTCTTCCCCTCCCCTCCTTACAGCTGTTCCGCGATTCACCGCCCGGACGGGGGCTCGGCAGCCGGGCTGGGAGATGGGCTCCGTGGCAGTGGAGAGGGAGCCGGCGGGGCCATGGGCTGTGCGTCCCGGCGTGGTGTCACCAAGAGCCGTGGGTCCAGCAGATCCCTGGCGGAGGGTCTCTGCCCCATGAGGATGGCGCTGGCGGGTGTGTGTCGCTCTGGGGCTGGGGGCACCCAAAGGCGTCCGCTGGTGAGAACCCTGTGTCCTCTGCGCGTGTCGCTCTTCCTCCTGGGGTGACAGAAGTGGGGTTCCTCTTCCCTCCCAGTTTGTGTTCCTGTCGCACCGTTTACAGTCCCAGTTTAACCCCC
>NW_010133194.1:20426-78170 GCF_000699245.1 Pterocles gutturalis | reverse complement strand
TAAATAAATAAATAAATAAATAAAATTATGTTATGCCCTGTTGCATCTATACATTTACCTTGTCTGATGGAGTATCTTTATCTGATTTGCAAAACCCCATGTGCATTTTGGACAGTGCTTTATAAATGGGGTATATATAGTTTCACCACTTCAAAACATCAGCACAAGAAGATTCTTGCTTTGGAGCACAGACAGAAGACAGTTTCTGGTTTGCAGTGCTCTGACAACTTCTATTGATATACCTGTTTCCATGGTCAGCCCACTCCTCCCTATGCACTCCGGGGGCAGGCTCACACACCCAGCTTCAGCTGGGGCAGTGTCACAGGCTGATGGCACTCTGGTGCCAGGTTATATCCTTATGCACTCAACAAAACTCAGGATGATCCAAACCAGGACCAGGAAATTTGAATGTATGTCTCTGATCTTATCTTAATCTCTGTGGCTCAAGGGGAGTAAATTCTGCGGTCAAGCATCCGGAAACTCCATGGCAACATCAGTTTACTTTGTCTCCACTGAATGTCATTTGTTTGCACTCCTTTCACACAGAACCAGGCGCACACATACTATGCTCATAGATGAAATATCACACAATGTACACTCAGCCAGGAATTATTTCCCGTTCTGGGTTCACACTAACCTCTTTTCTCTACTTTGTTCAACTCTTTGGTCATTTGCAATTTCTATTGTGACTGCACAGCCAGACTTAGACCTTCCCTCTGCTTGCCTGCACTATGCACACCAGAGTGTGCACATGTGGAGGTGGGGACCTCAAAAGTTCAATATCCCAAGTTTTCCAGGCTTCTGCTCTTTTTACATGCCTGCCCAGTTGGTCTGCTTCATTTCTGGCTTCAAGCCTAGCTTACAGCTTGCTTACTTCTATTACACAGCAAAAAGAAACCACAGTTTGCAATTTATGGTGCCTAGCAAGAGGCAGTTCCAAGCAGGTCACAGCAGAGCCAAGAAACAGAAAACAAAACCAAATGCCCGACTGTAGCACATTAACACAGTCTGCAATAACAATGCTAAAAACTCTTGCCGCATCCTTGAAGAAAGAAGGGCAAGAAATGTATTTTTAAAAAATGCTGATTTTGAGACCAGAACACAGCTCTATGGCCTGGAAGTGTTTATGGGCAGGACATAGGGACACTCACAGTCTTGCAAGAGCTCACCTTGTGAGCCTGCGCAGAGCTTGTCAAGCACCCAGGTCTGAACCAGCACTTCCTGACAGTTCAATAAACTGTGCTGAAAAACAAGACATGGAACTCACTGAAGAGTTCAACTATGTGCCAGATACATAAGATGAAAAGGCGTCTGCCAACAGAACCATATCTGACATTTACAGCGATGTGGAAAAAAGTCGTTTTTCTGTGGCTCCCTCAGGAAAGATTTAGTGAACCGAAGCATGTTCACCGAGACAGCTTCTTTTGAGGTAGTGTCACAAGTTCACAGCACTGAGGTGATATATTATACCGTTGAAATAACGACACCAAAACCCATAATTCTCCATCCCTTTCTTTAACTTTTAGCTGCTGTACATGGGACAACTCACACGCCTAGTACGACGCACGGCATTACATGCCACACTGAACTACAGCTCAGCTTAATATATATACTTATTGATAAAGATCTGATTTTGCTACCGTGGTTCCATTAATAACGATACTAGTCCTCACACACTTTCACACTGAAAGTTGTTGACTTTCAACAACATACGCAAAAGAATCAACAATATTGATAATTTAAAGCACTTTGCTGGATTATGGATGTGATATTTTGCCCATTATAAGAATGAGGACTAAGAAGCATAAGTGAAAACCTAAGTAGTTTACTAAAGGTCTACTGCAAGCCAGTGGAAGACCCAAAAATTTTCAGTCTCCATATTTGACACATTATCACATTATAGCTTTTACACTGCTGTTGGTTTTAGAGTTAGAACAAGTAACTTTTTTTTTAATACATTTATTATCAAAACTATCTGAAGCATTCTCTTCTCAAGTGTTAATTTGTGCATTTGAAAACAGAGAAGCAAAGTACTAGAGGCAACAGTTTACCAAGAAGGTAGCTTTGGTCCAAAGGACTTAGCATGTAAATTACAGAGTATTTTACTCCTTCAGTACATACCAGAAATCCTGTAAAGTTAGCCCCCCGCCCCCTTCCACCATGGCTTCCTACCACGTTGCAAAGACTAGGCCTTTGAAAGACAAGGCAAACAGTTACTCTGGGAGTGAAGCTTATAAAAAATGACTTAAAGGAGCAGAAATAAGTTTGCTATTATTGGAGAGATTGGCTGCCAAGAAGGAAATCATAAACCAAGAACAGGAGGTGACAGGAGTAAGAGAGTAGAGAATATTAGTTTTCATAAGTCTTCACTCATTTTTCAGGTTGCTGCTCTGAGTCATGACCTATTTCCAGCACAAAAATAAATGATGACCCCCTAGAGCAGTACAACTTACAGCAGAGAAGGATCATTCAGTGTTAAGAACACAGGTCAGACTGTGGCTTTGTGCAAAACAACCCATGTAACCAAAGGGTACTACCAATTAAATTAATATTAAAAAAAATAAGTTAGTATTTGAAAATTCATAAACTGTATAGCAAAAAAACCTTACTTTAAACATTGCTGCTTGAGGCTCCCCTAGTTCATGAAATGGAGGCTTGCCTGTTGCCATTTCAATAATGGTACAACCTAGTGACCAGATATCAGCTGGTGCACCGTATCCTCGTGGTCCTTTATCAATGATTTCTGGAGCCATGTACTGCAAGGTTCCTAGCCAGGGCAAAAAAAATAGTGAAGTGTTACAGTCTTCGTTCTTATTAAAGAGAATTAACACACCACTAAGCAAGCTAATAATTGCCAAATGCAACCTGCATAGCCAAAATATTTTATTTCCCTTATCAACACTGAAAACTAGACAGAAACTTATGTTTTAACATCTTTTCTGTAAGCTTTTTTCCCCCCCTTTCTAATATAAGGCTTCAAAAAGCTGAAAGTATATTCACCACATAATCTAAATGCTTCTTCAGAATGTAAAATTTTATCAAACAATTTTTGCAAACACTGAATTGTAAAGATTATGCATGTAAGAGGTGATGAAAACCTGCAAAGTGACAGATAGTCTTCATGAGAATAATTTTTCATATGTTTACCCCTATGAGAACACTAGTGACAGGGAATTTCAAGAAGTCAGTTTGAAAAGAATCTACTGTTGTAAATATAAGATTATAAAGAAAAGAACATTAAAAAAATTCTCAAGTTTTACATAAAAACAATCAGGGTTGCAAGCAAGGTAAATCAATTACACGGTAACTGAAAAAACAAGGGAACCCATCATAAATTGCAATTCCAGGAAGTCTTTTGGATGTGCTTGTAACTTCTGACATCCAAGGTTAGTGAGGAGGGGAGTGATCTCTATTGAAAGTTCAATAGCTATACATGTTGGCAAAATCCTGCCTAAGCCTATGGCTGGCTCTTACTATGGCTGGCTCTTAACAGACAAATCTGAATGTCTCTAAAGTTTGCCTGCAGACAATCGGACTGTAATACCAGTTATAATGCTGATAAACAGAACAATAAAAATGAAATAAACGATGGTCAATTTGGAATCACTGATATCCAAGCATCTACTAACACCACTAACAAGAGGTCTTTACAGAGACCAACAGATTTTTGGAAATGTTTCGAACACTACCAGTACTTTCTCCACATGAATTCCTACCAGCTTTGTTATGACATCCTTAAACTAAATAATTTTTCTTTGTAAGGATGCAATAAAATTACACTGTGCTAAAGCTGTGAACTATTAAGTAAAGGACATCTGGTGAAGATAAAAGGGATTGGATACTACTATGTTCATTAAACGTGACTGTTGTAGTACAAAAGTTCAAGCCACAGCTTTGCCCTCGGGCTGCATGTCTTGAATGGAGGGATATAACGTTTAAACCACCACAAGTCTGATTCTTCAAATCATGTGATTTTATTGCATAATGACTAAAATACACAGAGTTTATGCACTGACTTAAGGAACAAAACAAATTGGAAGAGACCTTTTAAGACCCTCTGGGCTCTAGCTACCTGCTTACTGACTTTAAATCCAAAATGAGAACTTAATTAAAATATTTATTCTCATGGTAAATTACATCTCTGAGGCACAGACTGTAAACATGCAAGAGAACAAAGAAGAAGGGAACAAGAAAAGATTTACCTCTTTTTATTAAAGTATGATGACTTTTCCTCAGATACAATTTTTCCATATATCATCTTGCTTTTACTACCTTGTTGTATATGAAAGCTTTTCTGTAACATACCAGCCTAGTATTTTCGTGTAAACTGTTGTTTCTACTGCTGTTAACACCAAGTTATCCAGTTGGTTAGGTTTTATAATTATTGGTTCAAAACGGAAAGTATTTATGTTTGCGTTTGGTTTTCTGCACTTTTAGACATACCTCAAGAAAGAGTGCATGCATGAGTTACTAATATCAAGATTATTAAATGAAAAAGTTGCTGTATTCAAGTGTTTCCAGATGTAATTGCAACAAATCAATTGCTACTTAATGAAAAACACTTAAAAGAAAAACTATTACCCCATCACACTTATGAAGTTAAAAAAAGTAAAATGGAAGATAATTACACTAAAAAAAAAGGAAAGATAGCAAGCCTGTGTTTACGGTGATCATGCTCCCATTTTCACTTCCCTGAAAAGAGAGACCTCATTGTGTTTTCATCACAAATCCAAAGAGGCTCGTGGCTCTAACTCTAAATCTATCATCAAAACCCTTATAAATGCTGCTACGTTAGTCTTACCTGTAAATGTTTCAGTGCATGGATTGATTCCTGCCAGCCGTTTGGAAGTACCAAAATCAGATATCTTTACCACGCCACTATAGGTGTTCACCAAAACATTATCCCCCTGTGGTTTGGATGAGAGAGAAAGAGAGGTAGAGGGGAGACAGACGAGTACAGATTCAAAATCCCAGTGTCTAGATTCTCCTTCAAATTTGTTGTTAGCTTTGTAATATACCTTTCTACAAAGGAATTTTCCAGGAGCATCAGGGAGAAGGGGTTGTTTTATTCTTTCCTTTTGTTTTAAGCTTCCATGAAATCCTATTAAAAATCCTAGTTCAGGTTAGAGTAAGACTAACTGAAGTAAATGAGATAAAAAGCATATCACACAAGACATCCTAAAGGAAAATTTACCTTTATATCTCTGTGTACAATCTGGTTCTCATGGAGATACTTAAGGCCTTCCAGAATCTGCCTGGTGTAAAATTTAATTGTAGGTTCTTTCATTGGGCCCCATTTAGATCTTAGGAGAGCGGAGAGGCTGCCTACAAGAGTTGAGAAGAAAATATACCAAGACAGTAAAATCCTCAAAATAACACGAAACATTTAAGTCTGGATTAAGCCTTTGCTTGATATCTTAATACAACAGAAATGCAGTACGTATAATTAAGACAAATTCTTCCTAGATCCCTCAAAGCAAATAATCTGCTGCTGCTCTTGACTAGTTATTTCTTGCTTGCCAGCTCAGCTTCCACCTCCATGACAAAAATAAATGTTACAATAGGGCTGGATGCATCTCCCTCACTTCAGTCTAACAACTGTTGAAACTAGGACTATCAACCAATTAGCCCTTAATGAAATAAAGACTAAAGGTAACACTGCATGCTATTATACACTATACTTCATGACCACACACATGGGCAAAGAGAAGCTGATTTACTCGAGGTGGGGAGAATTAAAAAAGGAAATAGCCTTTTCCTTGCAAATATGGGATTAACTTCTGGAAATGTTCAGAGACAGAGGAAAGAAAGCTCCTGAAAGAAACCAAGTAATGGATGTTCACAGTAGGAGATGGGTCATCCACACTTCCCCTACTTTTAATCTTTTTTTAAATAACAGAAGTACTTTAATCATGAAGCAGAATAGACAGTTTTGCTTTTTCTGCTCATAATAAACCAAGTGCAGTGGGTCTATTTAGTGCCAGACAAATTCAGCTAAACGGATTTTTCAACTGCTTTCAAAAGTGAAATTTCCTCAAAGAATCTTGCGTAATCTGAACAGCTGGTTCCTTTTTAAGGCTGCCTGCAGAGTTTAAAATATATGAAGAAAATGTCTGAAGATCTGAAGAGCTACAGTCAACGGCTTGATGTGCAAATGGAGACCAGTGACAAGTGGTGTCAGTATTGGGACCGGTGTTGTTTAACATCTTAGTGGGAGTCATGGACAGTGGGATTGAGTGCACCCTCAGCAAGTTTGCCGATGACACCAAGCTGTGTGATGTGGTGGACACGCTGGAGGGAAGGGATGCCATCCAGAGGGACCTGGACAGGCTTGAGAGGTGGGCCAATGCAAACCTCATGAGATTCAACAAGGCCAAGTGCAAGGTCCTACACGTGGGTCAAGGCAATTCCAAACACAAATACAGGCTGGGTGGAGAACGGATTGAGAGCAGACCTGAGGAAAAGGACTTGGGGGTATTGGCGGATGAGAAGCTTAACGTGACCTAGCAATGCACGCTTCCAGCCCAGAAAGCCAACCACATCCTAGACTGCATCAAAAGCAGCAGGACCAGCAGGTCCAGGGAGGTGATTCCTCCCCTCTACTCTGCTCTCGTGAGTCCCCACCTGGAGTACTGCGTCCAGCTCTGAGGCCCCAACATAAGAAGGACATGGACCTGTTGGAGTGAGTCCAGAAGAGGGCCACAAAAAGTATCAGAGGGCTGGAGCACCTCCCATATGAGGACAGTCTGAGACAGTTGGGGTTGTTCAGCCTGGAAAAGAGGAGGCTCTGGGGAGACCTTATAGCAGCCTTCCAGTACCTGAAGGGGGCCTACAGGAGAGATGGGGAGGGACTCTTTATCAGGGAGTGGAGCGATAGGATGAAGGGTAATGGCTTTAAGCTGAAAGAGGGTCGATTTGGGTTAGATATCAGGAGGAAGTTTTTCCTGTGAGGATGGTGAGACACTGGAACAGGTTGCCCAGGGAAGTTGTGGATGCCCCATCCCTGGAGGTGTTCAAGGCCAGGCTGGATGAGGCTTTGAGCAACCTGGGCTAGTGGGAGGTGTCCCTGCCTGTGGCAGGGGGGTTGGGACTCCACGATCTTTGAGGTCCTTTCCAGCCCTAACCATTCTATGATTCTATGAATTGATTCAATAATATCTTGACATTAGCAACTAATCACAGCACACTCTACTGTGCATTATGAACAGGAAAAAAGAGGTATGTAAACAACACCAGCTGATACTTTCAACAAGTGCAGGAGAACAAGTGGCAGTACTAGTATAAACTTATCACATCTGCATGCATCACACATGTCAAAGTGTCTCAGCTTTCAGGTGAGAAGGTCACAGGATTACAAAAAATTAAACTTCCCTATATTGAATGCTTCAGATGTATTTAATTACACTTGGATGTTTGTCTTGACCTTCCCTAGAAAACCTGAACCTTTTTTCCTGGTTTTCTTATTTCTGTTTTTATTTTGCAAATTCTATTCACACAAGAATTTAACACTCATTCTGACACATCCTTGACACTGAAGAGCAAACAGCAAAAAGAAGATGGAAACATAACCTAGAGAGAATATAGAGGGACTTCACATCTTAAAATGTAGAAAATGCTAGAGGAACAAAACTGGAAATTATTAGCAAGGGAAGCATTTAGCTTTTATCTCTAATCTACCTAGGAAATAATAGTGCTCTGTATATAGCAGATACAAAATAATATTTAATTGCTCAATCACTATTAACGCTCAACAGAAACTTATCCTAAAAGCTCCAATCATCATTCAGATGGTCAGGCTAAATGGACTATACAGCTCTAACTCCACTATTTTATAACACATGAGTATTTGACACCAGATACTTTTAAGGACTTTTCTCTAGGTTTATAATTATTTTAGAAAGGGGAGAGGGTATTGGGACCTGTACACTTCAAATCTCTTCTTTATATGAGAAGAATGCCACCTGTAGTTAATGTCTCAACAGAAAAGCCATATACAGAGCACAAACATACTAGGTGCACATCTATTGGCTTTCACTAAGTTTAGAGTCCCAACTGCTTCTGATTCCTTTGCTCAGAATGATACAAACCTCCTGGCACCTGCTCCATAAAAATTTTAATGTATCCGTCTTCTGAAACAGATCCAAGATACTGGACAATGTTCCGATGTTTTAAATATTTATGCAGTGCTATCTCTTCATGAAGAGGTTGAGAATACCTATTAAAAAAAATAATAAAGGAGTATCTCATCATGCAGGAAAAGGTTCTAGGCTATGCTTAAATGCTAGTTTGCATACATAATGGATTTTAGGGATACTGATCCAATTCTCAGCATACATATTGTCCATGACTTTCAAAATGCAGTGTGAGTGGCGGCCTATTCAGAAAAAAGTACAGCAGCAGATCTCAGAGGAACCCTGAAGAAGAAACATGCCCTCAAAGAATCTATACATGCCTTTCTTCTGTATTGTTATGTAGCGTTGTCTTTGCCCCCAAAACTCCTTTTATGCTTTTCCCTGCCCCCAAAAAACACCAAATGAGATACAACTGCAATTGAAACCCCCAAATATGTTTTATTCTAGAATTTATGGTAGACATGTGGATGATCAAACTGTATTATTTATGATATACATAATATATTTTCCAAAAAATAAAAAGTCCTTATTCTGAGAAGGGTACTGTTGAATACTAGGAGGAAATGATAATTGAATTTTAGTATACTGGGATTTTATAAACTAACCACACAGAAATACACACTAAGAAGAGCAAAGTTTTCAGCAAGCAACTGCAGGTTCATTAGCAACATGTACATAACAAAAAACTAGGTCTTACCTGCTGTCTCTCTCAGGTATTTCTTTGATGGCTATTCGGACCTGATTGCTAAGGTCTCTTCCAGCATAAACTATTCCATAAGTACCTTTCCCTAGAACTACCCTGTCACCATTCTCATCGTAATCATATTTGTACTGCAAGATAAACAAAGAAGCACATAAATTATTATCATTAACATTTGATATTACAGAGACCTTTAAGAACAGTTAGGTAATATACTGAGTTAGTACAGCACAGAGTAGTTAGTACAGTACAGCTGTAGTACAGCAGGTCACCCACCAGTCTGGTGAATTATACAACTTGTATAATTTCCATGTTACTTGCTTCACAAAACCACCTTCCCTAACCAACTTTGAAAAGCATTCCCCCAAACAAGGAACACAGCATTAGACCAAACTCGATGATAGAGTGCTGTCAAAAGATCACGTTTAGGTATCACCTCTAAGAATTCTGAGCCTTCAGAATATGTAAATATATGGAACATAACCTATAATTTTGAAACCAATGATTTAATAAATAGATAACTAAGTGACATTCTCATTACAGTGGGTGGACACTGTTTTAAGACCCTGAACTCTCATTTGAGCTTAGCCACAGCAAAATTCATTTCTGACATGTTCCACTTATTATGAGCTTTTCCAAAATGCTCATCTTCTCCACAGATGATCAAATATATGAAGTGGTGGTTCCCACTGCTGTTGAAATGTACTGGGTCATATTGCCAGCTGACTAAGGCACTGCTGGTTCACTGACTTCAGTAAAGCTACACTAATTCACACCACCTCATGGTCTTGTCCCATATGGTGATCTTATCACAGAGCTCTCCTACTACAAAGGACAGTGTAAAAGCCTATTGATGAATGACACTTGATGAAAGCACATCCCAGACACTAAATAAAACCAAATTTCTTACAGAAGTTGGGTTAAGAAGCACACCCCTGATTCAAATTGATAAAGGATAATGAAAAAACACTTTTGCAAAGAGTTAAGAAAGGAACTGAACAGTTTCATAGCCTCATATATTACCATGAGTACACAGACCTTCCCCAGGATCTTCCCAAATCCAACAGGATACCCCCTATGGGAAAACTGCAGGGTATTCTCTGTGGCATCATATGATTAATTTTTCAATTCTCTATTGAAAAAAAACCAAACCTGACCCTTTTTACAATGGCCATAACTATTGACATTTCTGTCAATGACCACTTTTTCTGCTTCATCCAATAAGACTCTCTTGTACAAAATGCATCCTTGAGATCTTTTTCTTTGAAGTGTCTTGCCAGTACATATTGCAGCTCTGGTATTGCAATGTCAATGTGTCACTGACATTTCCCCCCTCTTCTCCTCAGCAAAGATGGTAACTTCTATGCTGCTGTGTGGAAGGTGCTAAAGAAAAACCATCTGTCATTTATCCTAGCAGCACATTCTGCTCAGCGGAACTAAACTTGAGTTAGCACAGCTTTAGTACAGTTTAATTTTCCATGTTTCAGCACTTCACGGTTCATAACATAATCTTGTTATATGACAGGCATAACTGACACAAAACACCATATGTAAAACTTGTCAGGTTCTTTGGTAGGAGTATATCCAGCTTTCACAGCTATCATATGACATAGAACTCTGCAGAAAAAAGACAGCAGTCACATTGCAGAATTTAAGATTGACAGCAACACTATCTGCAACAGACTGGTTCTAAGCCAACTCTATAATTACTGTGGAGAAACCTATGTTCTCTAGTCTGGGTCCCATGATATATGAAAATTGTTGAGATTTATAGTTCAGTGCTAGTTAGTAGACAGTTTAATAGACTTACATACTTGATGCCACTTTACATTTGCCTCCTGTCTTTCCAACAGCTACAAAGATTGAAAAAGTCACTACTGGTTGCCAAAAGTCTGGATATGTGATCCACTGGATGTGCAATTCAATCATTAGGTATGAGTGAACATGCATTCATAGCTGACCTTCTGTATGAACATGGTAGGGTAGAGTCTGATCTCTAGGATATCCTATTTGGGGTACAGCGGGTACTCTTAAGGTGACAGGAACTTATTCAATACCAGTATCCAGAGGTGAACACCCTAAGATAGAAAGGACTGCCACACTCAGTCTCCTTCCAAATCCTCATTAGCTGTAGAACTAAACCGTAGTTGCTCTCAAATAACACAGCAATCCAAAATATACAACTCCTTGGGACAATGTTCTCATAAGAATACTGACTGAAATCAGATTTTCTTCCCCCCAAAATGTGCTCAGGGTTATTTCTTCCTCTTCCCCAATGAGAAACAGTTGTTTTATTAACAGTAAGAACTTCTGCTTTATCTGCTTGTCAAGACCATCAAGACCATACAAAGCTGCATTTTCCATGTTCTTAAATGCAAGATCTCAGGCTGCAGAAAGACACTAACTGTCTTAGCTCATTTATAAGCCAAATTAATTAAGCCTCCTCTTCTGTATCTTGATTTCTGTTTTAATGTCTTGACCTAAGACAGTAAGTACAAGGTGATAATTCAGAAAACTTCAAGATATGTAGAATGATATAGCTCAAAGATTTAAAATTAATTTCTGTTGTAATTTCCCCATAAGTCGTTGATTCATGCAGGCTTGTTTTCTGCTGTGCATTCTCAAATTATTTTTCCAGGTCAGTTTTTAAAAGGCTCAAGCCACAGTGAGGTCACTTCCTCGGAGACTATTACACAGTTCAATAGACTGTGCTGTTTGGAGATTTTCCTGCTGTTAGCTCAGTACATACGTATGTAATGTAAAATCTGCGGCTATAGATAATACCCTGTCTTTGCCAAGGCAGAGCCCTGGCCCTATGCTGAGGCCACAGATGTATGTATTAAGCTGGGCTTAATAGACATGCATATCTTGTCCTTTTCACTTGAGGAGAGAATTCTGTGGCCACTATGCACAAACTTCAGTGCAAAAACTTGTCTTCCCCACCATATACAATTACATCCAACAGTACAGTAGAGGGTCTTCTACTTTCTTAATCCTCTTCTGAAGCCTCAGGTACTACAAAAG
Organism: Pterocles gutturalis; assembly: GCF_000699245.1. Classification (NCBI taxonomy): domain Eukaryota; kingdom Metazoa; phylum Chordata; class Aves; order Pterocliformes; family Pteroclidae; genus Pterocles; species Pterocles gutturalis. The sequence continues at coordinate 66,314 of NW_010133194.1, read as the reverse complement.
CTTCACTATCATAAAGAGCTGCTCTGGATTGTAAGCCTAAGAGAATTACTGGAATGAGACATGGTCAGAAAGATAGCCAGCTCAAACAAACCACAGCAGGGTTTTTACACACATTAACTGGATTGACTGAATTTGCTTGACCACAAATAAAAATTACAACGTGCTTTTTATGATGGCTTTTTTTTTTTTTTCAAAACAAATAAACAGAAGCACAGGATATATACTTAGTGCTACAAATTCAGACATTTGCTATGAGGCAGTGGGTCTTACGAAGACATGGATTCACCTACCCTAACCTGAGCCCATGTAAAATGTGAATAACTTTTTTTTTTTCCTCTCTACTGATTATAAGGAAAACCTGCATCTACTAGGTTCCTAATGTATCTGTTTCAGTGATGAATAAAAAGTACAATGGTTTAATCTGATCCTAAATATCTGCAAATCTCTGTGACAGAAAAAGCCTGTCAAATGAAATTACCTGGAGTAGTAATAGTATCAGGCACTGGATAGAAAAACCAAAGTACCTTTGCTAAATGGCTTTTTCCTGGAATTTAGGTAATATCTTATCTTTTTCATCCATTTAAGTCAGCTGATATCAGGTGATTCTCATCAATAAGTTGTTTGCAACATAAATACAAGATCAGTAACACCCTTCATTAGGGATTTATACAGTTTATAGTAGTAACAGGCTCACTTAATCAAAAATGTGTTTTTTCAAATGAAAGCAAGTCTTACATACAAATAGTTTTGTAAAAGTTGAAATTTCATATACAATTAAGGAGTTTAAATTATATTTATTATCTTTCTAGTATACTAATATGAAACTGCAGGGAAGATTGAGAAAAAGTTTCAGAGTTCTTGGATCTTTTATCCTTGACATACCTCCAATGTGTCTCCATCTATCTCTCCTTCTAGTTCCAAAGTACTGCCAACTGCATCAGACAAAATTTCTTTCACCAACCCACAGAATCTAAAAAAGCAATAAATAGCACAGGGTCAAAGAAAAATTTTCTTTTGGAAGCAGGTTAAACAGATTCTTCACAAGGTGGGCTTTGCTTTCAAGCTAATAAACTAACTAGCATGATCCTAGGTTCCTTTCATTGCTTACTTTCCCCGTGTTTGTCCTATTTTAAATGAGGAAGAACATAAAACACACACTGAAAAGCCCAATTATTTATAAAATTATGTTACTTGCTGTAGTAGAACCCAATCCTTGCTTGTTATTGCAATTGCATAGTAAAATCTTGGTAGATCCAACTCAAATATTTTTGCTGTGCCCTTTGATGGAAAGTGCTTAGTATGTCCTTGTCTTTACAAATGTAATTAAAGAAAAGGCTGAGACAATAAAAAATTAAGTATTAACTTTCAATGGTTCAATTCAGTAGTGTTAAATTTGCGACATCATATCAGGTGATTCTCCTTCTGTGTAGCAATAAGAATTGTATTACCTTCAGTTTAATTCAAATGTTGCTATGGGCTTTGGTTGCAAGTGTGATTACTCAGTATTTCTGAAAACCATATTTTGTGGTTTCTAGTCAGGCATCCAGAAATCCAAGAATGTAAAAGTAGTAACATGGTTTGAAGAACAGAGTTTTAACTAATTTCATCTAGTTCTCTGGGATGGAGATCCTTAAGTACAAGACCATCTTTTCTTGTAGTTCCCTGCCTGAGCCACTCACCTTTTCCCAAAATCTATATCAAATGGTTAACAATTATTAAAAATTATTATAAAATATTCACATCTATTTCACTGACTAAGAAAGACACATCTCTGGAACAGACTCCTGTAGTGTACTGAATAAGGCATAAAAATGTGACTGTGTTTGATAACACACAAATTGAGATGCCAAATTAAGGCTGAGCAGGCATCATTAATTTTAGTGTTTCCTATCTTTTATGCAGTGCATTCTGCAGAGCTAATAATTTGCTTTAACCTGACTTTATTCCACACAATAGATAAATAACAATTTTGCAAGAAAAATAAATATACCATCCAACTTCAAATATTAAGTGTATTAACAAATCACTCCTACTTCATTCAGAAGGTTTATATGCCAAATATCAATCACAGGAAGAATTCAGTCTGTGAAGATTTAAGCCTGAAATTCAGTTACCATGCTTACTGTTTAAAGACAACATACCATCACTAACAGGTATCTGTGACACAATATAAGCCAGACATTTCTATTAGATCTAGTTGCTCTTACTTAAATCAAACTGAACAGGTACATAATGGAACCTAAACCAATATAGTACCTCACATGACATGGCCAAGACACAGAAAAAGCAGATAATAGTTATAAATTGGAATAAGCTACCTAAGCCTTTTGTCAGATCTAATGACTTGTAGGTAAACTGATCAGAACCTGCCAAGAAGTGTAATGGGACATTGTTCTCATCACCTTAAATATCACTGAGTTTGGTTCATTGCTTCTTCATAAAGAAAAAACTAGTGAAGAAATAAATAATTAATTTCTCAAGCAAGAATGTCAGCTTTCAATCTTTACTAAATCAGTTCTATTTAGGACATAGATCTCACATGCAGTACCCACACAAACTGAACTCACCTGCTACATTGGTTTTCTGTAGAAAAGTAGATTTGAAAATCGTCAGAGTTGTCATGGACATAAAGAAAACAACATCGTTCATCAAACTTGGAAATGCTGTAAAATTCACATTAAGAAAATATTATTTTGGATGTAACTGTTACAAGATTTAGAGCAAGGAGGAGTTAATTTTTCGAATTACAAACACTTAACAAACATCTTTTTCATAGTGAATTACCTCAGAGAGGCAGTATGCAATTATATTTATTTTTCCTTACGACTAGAAGCTTTGAGTTTATTTATGTGTTCTATAATCCTATCTCTAATTTGATAAATGATTAAGTTACTGCTTACTTTGGTAAAATACTAGTTTATCTGAAGTGTCTTGAAGTTCATTTGTTGTTCGCCTCTCCTTCCATTTCTACACAGTTCTGTCAGATTTCTTGGTATGACACCTCAATGGAAAGTGAATTGCTTTGACACTAATCTAGCTATCAGGAAACCCCTTCTTTTAAGCTTGACAAGTACTTCTGGTTTTTAGAATTCCATTGCTCCTACAGTAAAACTGAACTGGGAAATACCTACATAGTGTAGCAGATCCCTCACAGTATATACTTTTTGTGGCCTTAATACTGATAAACAAGTTTTGGGATAACCAATATGTACTCCAAACGGCAGCAACAATTCTGAAAAAGTGATTATTTATTGCATAGCGTGTCTTGCCAGTGTCATATATCCCATCTAAATGTGCTGAAGCAAAAAGTGAAGCCATAAAACATAATACCAATATGAAAGTAAATATAGGAATTAATCTCTTATTCCAAACAACTGCACTTCAGTATTATTCGAAATAAATGCCATGTTGTTATGCTTGTTAAGGTATTCTCATATTTTTTGTGCATTAAATTAATAAAATTTATTAGATACTTGCCTAATCTGTTTAGTCAAACTCTCAGATTTTGCTTAGCTTCTGTTAAGCCAGTTAAAATACATGACAGTAGCCTACAGTAAAGTTGCAGAATGTTACAAGACCAACTTGCTGTGGCATCATTAACAGCTACATGAACAAATGTTCCAAAAAATCAGAATTCTGACAGAAGATTTTTGTAGAAATATGTGAAAATACACCTCTCCATTCTGTAGCTTCCTCCTAGTATAGCAATTTCTAGCCTAGCAAGGCAGATTAACACATACCTGACATAAGAACTAAGTGACAAAGCAAGATGATTCTTCTAAGGGTAAATATAGGATGGACAAGACAGTATCTAAGTAACAATACTGTATTATAAACAGTGTAATGTATGTGGTGTAATAGATGAAGTGGTTAGCATAAATACAATTTAGGGGTTTTGACAGAGTATAAGTTAACTGAGACCACTATTTTTTTTTCTAAAACTACTGCAATTTCAAAAGTATAGTGACTAAGTTGTCACACGCAAAGCAAATATCTAATACCACTGTTTAAAAAGATTGCCCCTTTGAGCTTTGTAATCTCTAGCAGTGATTAAGAATCAAAGCAAATGAATTGCTTGCTTCCATTTAATTAAAAGTTATATTTCTCAAAGGTTAATTTTTGTGCAATATGTTGACTGAAGGTAATGAATATTTCAGAAAAGTTATGCTGAGTTATGCTCAGTCAACTCCACAGACTTCAGTAATGAGAAGTTCACATCCACTCACACTGCATTAGAGTAGTAGAATAAAATAAAACATCGAAGTAATTTAAACCAAATCCTGCTTCTTTTAGAAGAAAATACTGAAGTTATGGTAGAATCCAAATCCACAACTGTAGGCATTCATAGCAATCACCACTCACCTTATTCAGAGAAATACTTTTTCACTGAGCTTGTTTGCTTAAGCAAATTATGTAAGTTCAGAGAAGACAAACTTGGGACCTATGACTTAGGTGCTCATGGTCAAAGTCACAGCCCAGAAGCCCTCTGCTTTGGGAACTACAGAACTCATTAGGTATCTGAATTTATGCTTGTACTTGAATCAGAAAGTTTTTCAAGCACGTAAGCTTATGCACTCACACAAGTGGCCCCAGCCAACAGCCATTTACGTCCCTAGAAAGGCCAGATCCACCAACACAGTGACTCACAAACTCAGAGAGAAGGCAAAAGCCCACCTCGTGTTCCCTATGCTTACGGCTCCTCTGGTTTTTAGCTACAGCCTGCCTAATGTAGACAGGAAACAAGAATGCCATAGACACACTGACAAGCTGTACAGATCCATTTCATTTTGTTTTCTGTCCTGATGCGCTGCCTCTCACCTTTCTGGCAGCAAAGCAGCCCAACTTAAGATACATAAGCTAGCTTCTAAATGCAGTAATGTATTTTGCAGTTGTTAATACCAAATGTGATTCTTTTCTACCCTTTCAGTTCTCAGAACAATCCTGTTGTTTCTATACAATATTCTGATCTTCTTTTGTAGTAATGTTTGGACTCCTTTACTTGTGACTAGTGTTTCCCTTAATATAGGCATCACAAAATGAAAATAACTATTTAGAGGCTAGTCCTCGAGAAACTCCACTAGCAGTCTTCTTCCAGATCAAGAATTCTTTCCTTAGCACAAACTACATCCATGCCTCATTTAACATTTCTCTAATAATCCAAGTTTTAGCTAGTAGGTTTTTAGATAGAGTCATATCAGAAGCATTTCTGAATTACAAACAGAAAACAGATACCGCTGTTTCTTTTTCTTAAAGAAAAACAGACAAATCCTTCTTTCACTTATGGAAGGAGGCAAGAAGAGCTAAGGGCTCTTCTTTCCTTCTGCCCTCCATGTTTTTAAAGGCAGAGATGGCAATAACTTCACTGAAAAATTTAGAAAAATCTATAAAAGGTACATGACTGAAAACAAGGAAATCTACCAGAGAATACACATGCTCACAAAGCTCTCTTAGACAAGTATTCCTACGAGAAATGTACAGCTCTGCCCATGAATGCAAAGGCAAACTCTTTTGTGTTGTCATTTCAAGGCAGGTTGGACAGAACAAGCTTTTATAATAGGCAATGCAAAGTAGAGATTTAAGGCAGAATCCAGATTTCCCACTTAAGGGAAATATAAAACATATCCAAAAAACCACTTAACTGTTTTCTGACATACCAACCTTATTCCCCTAATAGAAGAAGCTGTAAAATTCCATTCGTGAATTTGTTTCTGTAAAGAACACAGAACTATAATCAACCAACTTTGACTTATTATTGAAAACAAAGTCACAGCATGGTAAGCAAAAGAAAGTTCTTCCAACATGTCTCTTTTCCTTTCTTTCTTTCTCTCCCCATCCCCCCCCAATTTCAAATAAGATTGATGTACAGGTAAAGAAAGGGCATATGTTGCTGTTTTACTCACCTGAGGAAAAATGAATATAAATGGCACAGGGTGGAAATGAAGGCAGCATTTCTTCATATAAAATTAAATTTGAAGAATAACCTTGAAGTACCATTTACCAAACATCATATTTTGACTAAATACATCAACATTTCATATTAAACACAGAGCAGACTATGCCCTACTCTTATCTATGCTCAAAGGGAAAGGAAATTCCATACATCTTCCTAAGAGGTTTTAAGCCAGCAGCTTTGGCCCAGGGAGCACAGTGGATGCAAGACAGAGGAAGGACAGCCTGTGCCTAGGACCACAGCCCTCCATAAATCTCTAGCTAATAGCTGGATCTTAATTAGCACTGACAGATATGCACCAAGAATTTGTTCCATAAAGCAAAGCTGTGTCAGACACATTCACTTGAAGCAGTGAAGTAGAACAGTGTATCGGAAAAGAAGTTCGCAGATCTGGGTAATTATGTGGTCTTGCTCCAACATGCTTTTCTTCTACACTTTGCCTCTTACATTTTTAATCTATTCTCCACTTAGGTTGTTCTGATATCAAGAAGAGGTGGTGAAATACATTCCACATTTCAAGTCTTTCAATGTGAAACTGAAATGATTTCTCACCTTTAAGAGACTACACTGTCCATTACTGTGCCTACTCCTTTACTAATCTCCTGTGCCTTATCCAGGACACCAGGACATAATATAATAATCCAGGACACCAAATATTTCATGTCAACACTTATTTGTCACAGACTGCCATTTTTTTCTAGTTTCTAACCTTATAATTGCAAAATTTTAAAGTTTCTAGAACATTAAACACAGTACTGGGCTTTACTTCTACCTTGTATCTAGCTTTGAGCTGCATCTTAATAAAAATCACAGAAGTCTAATGAGAAATATGAGTAAACCAGATAACCCAAGCACTTCGAAGAGACATGGTCAAGATAAGTGAAATCTGAACTACAGGTCAAAACAACTTGAGTTTTAATCGTAGTCCATCCTTTTACCTTCTCTGTAAAAAGTTAGCTTTCATATCTGCACAAAAGAGATATTGAGGCTTGTGTTTCACAGAAATGTAGCAAACTTTAAATTATTGTACAGTGCTCCAAAATCTACATGTAGAAAAGTGACTTTAAGCACAATGAATCAGAACACATGAAACACATCTGCTAGTAGTTTTACCATTTCAGTGGGAGAGACGTGCCACAAAGAGAGAGATCTCTCATCTGCTTCATTGTTGATTGAAACATATGCAGGCTGGTAGACTTTAGTTGGTTCAATCACCAAAACCTGAAGAGAGAGAACACTTTTCCTTAATAAATCAGCAGCTAATACATGATAGTTATCTTCAGATGCTCTGATACAGAAAATGGGTAATCTCAAAGTAAAGCCCATAAAATTTCTAGGGGGAGAGAGAAGAGCAAGATAAGGCAGGAAGAGGCTGTGTTCCTACATACAAGACAGTCTCATCATGATTTTTTGTAGGAGACTTAAAAGTGTTTCTTAGAATGCTTTTAGAGTGGTGGGTTAAATGGTTTTTACAAAGTAAAGATTAGCAGAATACAGGGGTTTGGTTCATGCAATGAAATAACATGCACTTATGTATGTAAGTAGTGTGTTTAGAGTCTTCCAATTCTTTTTATATCCTATCCAGAAACATAAGACATAAAAAACTTTTTTGGTACATAACATCTTACTGGAAATCTCAGTCCATTAGTTGTTTCTCTCGTTGCCTCAAAAATTATATCTAGCCAGAAAGTCAATCTTTCTTGTTTAGGAGAATGTTCTATGGTGAGTTTCTTGAAACGCTGAATTAACATCACATTCTGAACTAATGATTTCAAGTACCTAGAATGTATTGAATTAGTGAGTTAACAGAGAGAAAACAAAATTTGATTAGATTCTAAAAACCACTTAACTGAGTTATCTATGAAAAAAAATGAAATGTAAATTGAAATGTACTTTAAAAGCTACCATTATGGAAATTATTGTGTTGATTTTTACAGATTTCTGGAAAGAATAGCAAATTTAGTCTACACCTTAAGTCATAAGCTCACACGGACATTCACGAACAATATCTTTTTGCAAATGGGTATAGTTACATGAGTAGTTACATGGTGATTAGACAGGATATTATGGGCTAGTAGATGGCGGGGGAGGGAAGCAGCAGCTAGCTAAACCCTGAGAAGAATGGTTTTACAATCGTTTCACAATTGTTTCAGGAGTAATCATCACTAATTTCCAAACTCTTTCTTATAAAAAATGTGCTTCAATGGGATATAAATGCAACAGTAATGGGTAACTCAATTCCTTACCTTCCCCCTTCCTTCCCAAAAATAAAAGAGTGTAAGTATAGTACAAAGTCAGATTTACAAATGATCTAAGATGGAAAAATCCAGTTAAGTTATCCAAGGGGCTACAAGATATTTTTAATTTCTGTATTTCCCCATAGTTGGGTACTCGAGCTACAGCCTCCTACCACATACCACACTGGAGGTTTCAGCTTAAAAAGTTTCTCTGCTGCTTGTACTGCTTTACCAACATCATTAGCCAGCATGCTCACACTGAAGAACTGTCCCACATCCCAGTAATTGTTCATTTTATCTAGGCTTCCTTTTCTTCCCAATAAACTGTTTAGCCGTACACCTGTAAAATTTCAATTAAAAAAACATATTTTTCTATCAGTAAAACACTAATAAGTGTTTTTTTTTACTGATAAGTCTATTGGTAAAAGACTAATAAGACTTGATTAAGCATTAGCAATAAAAATAAAGTGGAGCAAGTTTTCCCCAGAAAAAAACCATTGCCCAGCACAGGGGCTGGGTCTGCAAATAGCATCCCCAACAGATGTAAGACAGTCAGAACTCCTACCACACACACTGTTGAAAAACCTCGTGTGCTATCTCTCTGGGATATCTGCCTCCTGATTCTCAGTGTAAGCTTACTCTAACCAGAGTAAGGTCAGGGGAAAGATTTAAAGCCACCTTTGCATTCTTCCCCTTTAAGGTTCAAGTATGTGTTTAAAACAGGATCTGATTCCAAATATAATTCTCAACTACTATCTTTCTAGGAAGAACAGTATATCTGTTTCTATCATATTATTTCTTTATGGATGTGTAGCAGTGGGTTTTAGTCAGTGTCTACATGGAATATGTGAATCTAGGTAGACAAGTAGTTACTGTCCTGGTAGATCCTTCCAGGCAATACTTCCTGTGGATCTCTCAGTTCAGGGACAACAGAAACCCTATGCATCCTTCCTTGGCATCCCTGAGGAGAGCTGGGCCATGCTGTCAGTTCCTGTCATTGTCCTGTTTGTTATGCAATGGGATAATCTCTGTGGTATAGTAAAGGTAGTTTACGGGTGGTGCTGAAGTTGGTCCTTCCTTACTTCTCTCCCATCTATGGGACCCTTTAGATGGGCCAATTACTAGAAAGCTGCTCCAAGACAACAAGCAGAAAAACGGTCCTTCAAGATCCCCGTGTTTTAGCCTGCCATCCAGGACCTGACACTAAAAAGCCTCAACTGCCTTTCTGTCTATGTGACCCATCACTGTAAGTATTTTGTTTTCTTCATAGGGAGAGAGGCAGAAAACTTGTCCGTGGCACAGTGTGTGGATATTTACCTATTTTTCTCAGTTCCATTGAGCTTTCAAACTGTTGTCCTGCGACAAGTAGCAAAACTGCAAGGTTAATTCCAGAATACAGAGTTGACTGGAGTTCAAATCCTTTGCGATACCTGCAGACAAGAGTCAAGAGCTCACATCTCACCGTAAAAAAGAACTGAAATACTGCCAAGTTTTGGGAGGTAATTTAAGCTACTAATTTACTGTAAGGACTATATGGCAAGTTGGTACCAATGGAACTCGTTGCAAAGAGCACTTGAAAGAAAGTATCTTTTTGTCTTATTGTGAGAAAGAAAAACCACTTAGTTTTATGTCTGGCCACCTTGTGTAGTTTTGTGAAAATGAAATGAACTGGTTACTGCAAAACTCTTACATGCAATAGAACCTAATTTTATTACATTACTCATATGAGAAAAGCAATGAAAATAGTAGACTTACAGAGCAAGTTTTTAAAAAGGCTCCAAACCCTTTGTTTTAAAGCTTCACATTCACTAAAGATAACCGAGACAGCTGACAAAGGCTGAATGCATGCCACTAGCTGGTGCAGGATGAAGAGATCCATCTGAAGATTTTAAGTGCACTACTACCTAATCCATGTTGCACTAACCATGATGAGGCAATTTGGGGTTGGGGAGAGAGAGAGGGAGAGGGGGCATATTTCAGTTACAGTACAAACCCACATAGCTAACATATTTATACTCAGCAGTAGTTGATATGATTATACAAATGTACCTATGTGAACAGTATGTCAGTGAGAGCCTCTGTAGACATGCATGCCTTACTGTCTTAAGAAAATTCATAATGCAGTTTATCAGTATATTTCCTTATACACAGTAGATCATTGCATTTCCTGGGGATCCAGCATAGAAACTATCCTGGCACAGAGGACCAACCTAAGTCCCATGATCTCGCTTGTACTTTGTTTTTGGCCTTGAAGCAGATCAATTGTATATTTTTTCTACAAAGACATGGGTGAATCATTGTGTGTGTGTCCCCAATAAACTAAGTGTATCATTCTACATTCACAGTAGCCTATAAAGAGAAGCAAGGAAACTCATATCCAAAGATCTGGTGCTCAGTAAACCAATTACTCAAACAGAACCCTGAAAAAAAGAGGTAAATGGAACAATTGATCTTCTAATTCTTACAGCTCTGCTTTTCGTAACGAGAAGTAAAAGTCTGAAAACATTTTTAATTAGATATTTTGGGGTTTTTTCTGTTACCATTCAATGGCATGATCTCGACTATTAGTATCTTTACAGTCTGAATCAAGAAACATATCCTTGTAGATCCTCCCACATAAACAAAACATATCTGGAGCAGGGTGATCACACGTCTGCAGGACTTGAAGCATAACTTGTAGTGCCTTCTCTCTGTCACCTGCATTATTTCTTCTGAAATCAAATACAGAGAATAAAATAAATGAGTTCACATCTGAAACAGTGACTGCAAGACGGTGGAATAACATTATCTGCCATCTAACCCACAAGCCATCCATCATTACTATATACAGACTTGACTTTATTTACACTGATGTATGATTGTTGGTTGATTGATAAAAACCAAATGTATTTTATCATGGGACTCTACTTCTAGCTCACATAAGAACGGATTTAAGCGCAGAGCTCCTCTATGAAAAAAATCTGCCATCTGTTTCCTCCCCATATAGGCAGGCAGACTCTGCACATCCTGCAATGAGAAACAAATGCCCGGTTAGTGTTCTTTCCTGACAATACTTAACAAAACGGGCCATTTTCAGCATTCAAGCTGACAGCTCATTCAGCTGTGCTCAAGATTTGTAGTCTTGAATCCAGAGGATTCAGAGCCGATACCAGGCAATACTGACTAAGTACAGGAGAAGCCAGGACAATCCTATTTAAGCCAAAAGAATGATGGAGCTCAGTATGGGGCCTTTAACCTACAAGAATGAAAGGGCAAAACTGAACTTCTTCAGATTAGAGAAAAATTTGAACAGTTGTCATAAAGCTTCTTTTGACAAATATTTAACAATTGTATCAATAAGAAAACAGTGATTAAGTAACATTTCAGTTCCATATTATTATTAAACACAACAGAATATTTGCCTCCCTTTACATTGTTTTTGTAAGTTTAGAATTCACTATTTACTGTAAAAAAGCCACTTAGAACAAACAAAAAGTCTATTTGCAAGAGTAATGCAAACACAGCTTAAGAGTTTAATAGCCTCTTCAAGACATTTTCTTCATCACCAGAGAGATTTAAAATATTTACTAACCCCTTTTCAGAACTGTTTACCATTTTTTGATCCCTACCTAGGTACCCAGGAGCAGGCTTGCAAGTACTATGATTACTTTGTCAGCAATACCAGCAGCTAAGTTTCTGGTAAATTTATTATTTGCATGCTCTGAAAGGATTAATATTTACTGCAAAGCGGCTCAGTTCCTTAGGTAACCATCTGATGTAATAAGACCAATAACAACACATCTGTAGCAAAATTCAAGCTTCTGTGGATGTTAGGTGATGGAGAACACTTAATAGGATTAAACAGATTTATAGCTAGTTGTGCAGGCTTTATCCTGCCTTTGATGTCACTGGCAGGACCGGCAACTTTCACAAGCACTTCAATATTTTTTTTCAAGCATTTTTTTCTTCAGATTGACTGTTGTTCTGAAATTAATAATGGTCTTCCCTAATGAGCACACAAGGAGAAATTTAGTATCTTCTTTCAGGTTTACAAGAAATAAATAGAAGTTTAAAAGTGTGGGGGTAAATCCATTGCACAGGTCAGCGTGCTGCAAACAAAACTGTTCCAAACTAACTGGATTCTCTCAGTAATAGCACCCACGTTTCACTGTTGTTAATAAGAACACAGAGAAAGTGTGAGCTTAGACACAGAACTAGAAACAGAGCTTAGAACAAAACTAGGCCCTAAAAGGTAACAAGTCCCAGGTCACGTGTAACATGGTCACAGAAGTCAGCATGTGTTCAAGGTTTTGCTAAAAACACAAGAAATGCACAACTAGTACCTAACTTACAGAACTTTCACGTGGAAAAAGAAAATTAAAAAATCACTGCTTCCCAGACGAGAGAAACGTTAACTCAACTCTGCCTTGTATTAAAACAGGTTAAATATTAATGATAATATTAAGAGGTGTTATGTTCTGATTGAAAAAGCATAACTTCAAAGAAAAAAAATAAAGCAAGACCCTGCTTAAAATAGGACACTGTGCAGATTAACACTTCTGGACATCAAAGGATGGACCTGTACACACCAAATACAACATTAGAAGCATTTCAAAGGACCAAGACCCAAATAAACAGTGTACTAGAAGACTCGAAATAAAATTAAGGGCTTCTAATTCTTATAAAGAAAATATAGCCATTAAAAATATATTAAAATAAACAAAATTTAACACATGACAAGTATACACTAATCTAACAGAATATTATTAAACAAAAACCAATTTAGACATCTTTATATTAAACTTTTTTCTCAGCAGCAGAATTTGATGCCCACTGCACAATACAAACCCACCATACTATTTACAATAACCTACAAATTTGGGAACAGTTACTGCCTTCTAAAGCAATCCCAAAAAGAGAGGGCTAACCAAGAAAAATCCCAAGACAACAGAAAAATCACATAATTCAGGCTACAAGCAACTTCTCTAAGTCAGTATGAAAATACATTGTTGGATAATATGCAAAACCCGTTATGCTGGACCAAGGCAGATTTTGATCTCTTATTTCATACCCCACGCTTTGTCAGATCTGCATGTCTGATAGCTTGCAATTTGTTTCAAGGTATCTTGAAACAGGTCTGTGGCACTACAGTAAAAGAGATTACCTTAAACCCTCAAGGCTGTAGCACCGACTTCTATTTTTCTTACACAACATCAAATATATTAACTTCCCCACCCTCCCTAACCACCATTTAAAGCCATAGTGGAGTGAATCTCACAAATGCAGGTTGGAAGGGACCTCTGGAGGTCATCTAACAGAAATCCTGCTCAGAGTCAGGCCACCTCCTAATACTAGACCACGGCAGCCTTCGCTTTGTCTGAAAGGCTGAATCTTTTAAACCTCCAAGGATGGAAATGCCACAGCCTCTCTGGTCAGGGAAAGCTGAAGTACTGTATGTTATGACATACAGTCACGAGAAGGAAGGCAGAAAATGTCCTCTTTACGCAGCAAACCAGTGCACCACGTAAGACTGACTGTGCAAAGCAAATCCCCTGAATAAGCCAGAGCAGAATCTCAATAGGCTGCTACAGAAAGGACCCTACCTTAAACAAGTCTGCATACACATACAGCGAAAAAATGAGTCACTCTTCATGGTTTGTCCGGGTTTGGGGGGAGCAGTTTTCAAAATCATTAATCATAATCTGAAAATTCTTTCTAAATACAGTTTTACTTTACAAAATATATTTTAATGGTAAATGAGCTAGGAAAAAAGAATACTACTACAATTTATTCAGAAACTATATTAAAACAAGCAAATACTGTGGGAGAGATAGTGATAATACTATTTTTCACTGGTTTCTTTGTTAGCACGTTTTAGTTCTCTCCCTACAAACCTTGCCTTGGCTAAAACTTGCACAGCAGCCGAACAGAGAAAATCAGGCTAATTATGTGAACACAATAACTGGAAAAGCTACTGTAGCCAGTGAAGAAAGAGATCTTCAAGTTACTTCTAAATACTAGGGCAATAATGAAAATATCCTAGTGCTCAATGAACCACCACCAAAATCCCACAACAAGCAACATGCCAGGAATTAAAAGGAAATGTACAGAAAATAAAAAGTTAAAACATCATGATATCTTTTTACAAATACCCGGCACACTAATCTTCAGTACTCTGTACAGTTTTAGGCTGTATTTGAAAAAGAAACTAAACTATTAGGATTAGGGAAAAATCAAAGAAGGGAGAGAAGAATGATCAGTGGAATGGAATGGTTTCTGCATGAAAAAAGCTTCAATAAGCTAAGGCTTTTCAGACAGAAATGACTAGACAGATGGGGTGTTTTCCCCAAAAAAGGTTGTCCTGCGGGTCACCTCTGTAGCCTCTAATCTCTTCCTCTAAATTACTCTGTGTTTTCTTGCCAGTTTACTTTTGCCTGATAGTCTGCATCCTCCAGAAACTGCTCACTGATTCTCTTGACAGTTTGCTAATATTGCCACATGATTTATCTGTCTGCTTACTCTACCATGCTCTAACTGCAGAAGCAGTCTTCTCACTGCCCTGTCTATACAAGCCTCTTTTACCTGTCTCCCTATCCTACCACACTATCCACTCCTCCTTTATCTCTCTGAATTGCTCCTTAGGCCCCCGAACCTGATGAAAACAGTTTAGCACATAACAAAACTAAATATTTAAGCATGGGAATATAAATGCACATACTAAACAAGCAGAACTGAGTTACAGTCAAATTATGGCACAACTTCAGTTTTGTATCACATGTTTTACATGGCTGCTTTCCACTCCATCCTGCTGTTATATTTTGTCTGAAGTCAGGGCTGAAGTTGGACCTTCTTATTTATAAGAGGTATTCAACTCAAAAACTCTCCTCTGAAGCCAAGGGACTAGTTGTAAAATGAAGCAATATCTCTTCTTCCAAAAAGTAGGATAAATTTTAAAACTTTCTACTACTAAGTTATGAAAGGATTTTTTCCATCTGTCCCCGCCCCATCCCCACTCTCTCCTCTCCTTCTCAGAAAGAAGGTGCTATTCCATAACCCGGCAATTTCAGTGACCAGAACTGTGGCTTTGTTTGATTGTTTCCACGGGGGAAGAAATACACCACCAAGCAGTAAGTCCTAGAGGATGCACTCATGATCTCTCCTTGTGTTGTATGCACAGCATCCTCCTTAGCTATTGATAGTTAAGGGATCTGAGACATTCTCATATTGAAAATTCATAAACTGCTAATGGCACCAGAAACACTGCCTTTGCATATTGGTCCTGTCCCCAACCACCACCCCCACAGTTCTCTAGGCCTCTCTTCCTCCAAAGCTCAAGAATAATTTGCTGAGGTTTGCTTCAGTTCAAGTTTTCTCTGAATTTGTACTAATGGAGGGAGGTTACAAAAACAGCAATCAGTCGTCTTTTGCAGAAAGCAGAATCACTTTACAAATCTCTCCTCCTTTTCCCTTCCCAAATTTACTTGACAAACACAAAAATTACTAGTGCTCTCTCAGGAAGTCCCTGAACCACAAGTTGGTGGAAGCAGTGGGAATATTTTGGGAGATTTATTACTACACATTTTCCTGTCTCCATACTCTTCCCCAGGTATCTGCTGTTGACTACTGTCAAAGATAGAAATCCAGGCTGGAAAGAACTGTGCCCTGAAGCAGTACAGCCATCCTTATTGTCTCCATACTCTTCCCCAGGTATCTGCTATTGACTACTGTCAAAGATAGAAATCTAGGCTGGAAAGAACTGTGCCCTCAAGCAGTACGGCCATCCTTACACTGTTTCTCTCCCCTAGCTCTCAACCGTCATGCAGAAATCATATTCATATCACAGCCTCTCACCTGGAATAACACTTCCTTACAGCCAAAAACAAACTTTACTTCTAATTCCTTTTTGATTTCATGGCTTCACACTTCCTTCTTTCCCCTCAAATCCCTTCTCCAAATCCTTCTCTCCACTGCAGTCATTATAAGGAGTTCTAGTTCTAAATATCTCTAAACCAAAAATTCTTCTTGCTTCACAGTCTGGTTTTACTGGCTTTAAAGCATTGGCAGGGTTAAGGAGTCAGAACTACACTCGGGTGAACCAAGGCTTTGTCCAACAAAATTAACAGGAACAGCATGGATTTCACTGGAACAAGAATTAGGTCACTCTGTAAGTAACAGCTGATATAAGCTTTTTTTAAATCTTTTTAGGTCACTCTGTAAGTAACAGCTGATATAATCTTTTTTTTAATCTTTTCGTTCACATATTCCCCTGTCTGGCTTGTTTCCATCTACCTAGCTGAAGAAGACTATATACTATAGAAAAACATATGTCAGTGAAAAGTAAATTGCTCAAGGGAATCCACCTTTGGTTTCTTTCATATTTCATGTTGACTTATTGATTTGATCTTCCCTTATTATTTCAGGATCTCTATAAACAAATAGATTTATTGAAGAGCAATGTCCAGGGGAATAAATCAAACCATAATAAATAATTCTGAAAACGTTTCCCATAGAACAGTCCATTTGAAATGAGTAACCTATTTTTTCCACTTTATTCCTAGATGAATCTTGTTTATCTTCTGATTCAGCCTTGAAGCAGCTATCAATAGTTTATTGCACTTATTAGCAATTTAAAGAAACCCCCTGATCTCGCTGTCACATTGCAGAGTAAATGTCAGTGAGACAACTTAATCAGTTAGCATGAATACAACCATTCATAAAATAACTGGTCTTCATATATGTTACTGTCTTCATTTATTATAAAGTACAATACATTTGCTTACAGCAATGATATGCAATTAATAATAAAATATGCATTTAGTTTATTAATTTTCTTTCATAAAAATAGGACACTTAGGTAAGTATGATTTAATGACTCCACAGCAGATGATCTGAGCTGTTACTGAATGTAGAGAAATCTACAGCAAAAAAGATTTCAAAAACATTCTTAATTATTGAGAAATACAACAACTATTTTGAATTAGAGTTATTACACTTGCACCCTCACTTGAAACAAGAAACTAATTTGTGAGTTAAGACACATTTCACTGAGGATGCAACTTGATTGTAGAATTTTCAATATTTGAAACAGTGAATAAGGAAAACAAGACCCTAAACTGGGCTTTGAGACTGGAACTAAATTTGCAAGTCTCCCATTAGATATGACAATGAAAAAAACAGGTGGGTTTTTTTTTCCCCCGATACAATCTTCAGGTGCTTCATGCAAGCCACTCAAAAAATTATGAACTCCATGGTGTGTTTTTTTACTAAATATGAGTAATCACGGAGCAGAACATTTTAAATAATGCAGTGTTTTTCAATGGGAATAATTTCCAATGGCTACTATTATTCACAATTACTAGTGATTTTCTACTTGCACCCTGTTATACCCTTTACTTGCTAATTGTCTTTTTTTATTATTGTATTGCAATATGATGCTTGTTAAAACACAACATGCTGAGTTAAATAATGACTGCAGCTGCCCTCCTCTTTAATATAAGTGAAGATAGAACTGCCATGGGAAATGACTGAGGTCTTCACAGCTCTGGCCTCATGGTAGGGCTGGGTTTAGTTTTAAAGTCTACTCTGTTTTGAACAGAATTTGGCATACCCTTTGGCCTTTTTGCAAACTTCCAGAACTTGGTAACTCCAGTCCTGGTAAATACAGCCAATTGGAAAATACTCAAATGTAAGTGCACTGCAAATCATCAAAAACTTTGCTATGCAGACCTAAATTATTGAAGTAGATCCTAAGCAAACAGACATCTGACAAGCACACTTAGCATTTGAATTAACTATAAATATCTGTGCTTTATCTTTCTACTCTATACCACAGCAACAGGAAATAAAATAATAAAGAACAAACTAGCATCCTTTCTTATCACTCTCTTAACCTGATTGCAAGCAAGTAAAATACACAGAAACAAACTGCAAACTTTCCTGTCCCATTGGCTTTGATCATGATTTGTACTGCTCATGTGACTTGCTCACTGCTTTTAGATAATTTGAGGCAATATGAAACACAGGATAGGAAATGGTTAATTTTATTCTAAAATTATTAAATAAGAGAAAATATTCTAGATTTTTTTAATGCTTATCACAGTTATTGCTTTCTACAAACGACTTGGTAGACAGCAATAGCAGGTTTTTCCAAAAAAACTTCAAGATCTTTTTTCACTGTTTGGTTTGGGTTTTTATCCAGGTGGAGCAAAAGTTTAACTGTTGCTTACAATTAATCCACATAATACTTTAAAAACATTGAAATATTGTGATTCCAAACAAAAAAAGGCATTAATATATGCACATACAATACATTAATTGAATCACTTTATATGTCAATCTCCCTTGAGAATAATCTTGGATTTTTTAATTTAAAAAAAAAAAAAAAATCATTGACCAGCTCCTCTGTGTGGGAATCTAGGAATTCATCGATAAAAGCACTTGGCAGACCCCAGCTATAAGAGCAGTACACAAAAGAGCTCATCTGGCAAGAGCCAGGTCCTAAGGCTAGCAGAATTAGCTTCAGTAAGTCCCACGAACTATAGCTGTAACTCACACAGGAAAGCAGAGTGGACAAAAGTAATACAGCGACACGCACACGATGGCACAACACACAGGAACACTCTTTAAAACTGCAAAACCCTCAAAATTTCAGAAAAAAAAACCCCAGAAATTTAAAGTCATTGTTACAACATAAATCCAAGCTCCATATGTGTACTTGTCAATGCAAAACTGAACTGTGTGATCAAGGGTTTTTGTTTTCTTTTTAAAGGAAACGTGACTATTGCTCATCTTATACAAGAGCTGGTTTTACTGTGAGGTTCTGCCATGAACTTGCATTTCCTATTGTCATTGAGGCCCTTGCCTTGGGAGCTAGGATGTAGGTAGAGCAGAGGCTGGGAGCTGCAGCAGAAAGGACAACCATACACCTGAGGCAGCTGGAGGTCCTCCAGCATGACTGTCTTTCAGCTTTACACAGGTCCCTTCACCCAAAGACTTGCCACATAAATGTGCAGTCCTCATTTTATAGGAGCACTAGCTTGAGAGCCTGAAGGCTAATTAATAAAGGTGCATTTATATTTATTGTAGAAGGCAATGGGATTTTTAAATACCATCATTTAAAGAAATGATAAATAAATTTCTCATGCTTTATACTTTAAAAGAAAAATCACACCATAGACACCTCAAGCTAAGAACCTTTAATGAGTGGACTTCATGTATTTCTGTGTTAGTTCCACATCTGTAAACGTAAGTAATCACCATTGTTATGTTTCTCCATGATATGGTGATAAATTACTCAGGCATTGCAACAATAAAAATGAAAGGACCCATAAGGAACTAATGATACTTCATGTGTGGGGTGGCGTGGAGGGCTGTGCCATATAATAAATGTGTAGTTATTTATCATACAGCACTGTCACACCTTTAATAAGCAGATCAACACAAAATACTGAGATATTGACCAGCTGACTTCCAGCTACTCCAGTGCACCGTATCAGGCAAAGCTGTCAAGGAAAAAAATCAGACAGTCTTTAATTAGACACACATTTAAAACAGAGGAAATTAAATGGTAATCTTAATTCAGTAATTTCTTAGCTTTTAAGAATTTGGAACTATGAGAACATTCTTTTATAGCAGCTCCCATAGCTCATCTTCTCTTTACACAGTGCATGCCTCCCAGGCTAGGAATACCCATGGACTGAAGCAAACAGCCATCTACATCTGAAATACCCAGCCCTCAATTACACAGCATCTTACTTCATGCCAAAGCTGTGAATACAAATATTGAAAACATTTATGTTGCACATTTGGGCTGAACTTATACCTAAAGATGTGTTCCATCCTATGCCTACACTACTATACAATCAGACCTAAATCTCAGCAGGCAGGCAACAAGGAACAACGTCTTAAACCAACTCATGTTTGTATAAAAGAGAGTACTCTGCTTGTGTGTGGAGTCAAAATTAATTAGCTTAAGACACTAGTAGAGGAATGGCCTTTTGGTCCCTAGGACTTCTAAACAAGTAGCCAGGAGGGTGACCTGTTTAGATAGCCCAGCCTTGGAAACAAGCACAAGCCTGTCACTGCAAACATCCCTTATTACCCTCTGTTATTAGACATCAGACACGACAAATCTAGGGTGCTCTCAATGGTCTGCTCTGAAGTGTAAACCAGGCAGTAAGATAGTGATCTAGGAGAGTGGCTGTACTTAAAAACCTGCTATGTGAAGCAGGGTACCAGAAAGTAGCATGTAAATGTCTGCCTCCCATACATACAATAAGAGTAAGTGCTTTAGTCCGTTTCTGCACAGGACTCTGCAGGCAGGCCAAGGCTTGCTTTGCTCATGATCCAAGCCAGGTCAGACCTAGGCTGGCTCTGACCCAGAAGATGTGCAGCGAGGCTGGAATGGTGCTGAGTCTAAAGTAAAACATCCCTGTCCCTTCCCTTAGCACAACTTGTTAACTCGGACCCAGAACTGCACACAACTGTGGTTCAGATAAGGTTTGTGTCCACCTCATGTACCAGCAAGACCTGAGGCTCCCAGAAGCAATCCTCTACCGCTTGCCTGCCACACCACTAGCTCTGTGCAGTACTAGAATAATACTGACTTGACAATGCTAGGTGAAATTAATTGCCAGCAGAACACGATTACAGAGTCCAAGAGGAAATAAATTAATTACTTTCTCTGTTGATTTTGATCACAGTTCTGGCACACTTTCATAACGAAATTAAGCAAACATTAACTTCTGCAGGGTCAGATATTCTTATAGCTGATAATTCTGTTTTGCTTATGATGTATTTTGTTCCTGGTGGGCTCAGTCAGTTGGACTGAGCAATATTAATAATGTTCTGTATGCTGAAATTAACAAAATATTACGTGAAAACATTTTTCTGTATTTTTTCAAATAGATTCTGATAGAACTCGCCATAAAATAATTTGTTTTTAAAGCAAAAAAAAAAAAAAGTGATTCAAAAAACCCAAGGAAGTAAGATGCTAAAAGCAACACTTTAGGAGTAATTTTGAACTAAATGGACTTGTTCTGAAAATGTTAAAGTCTGAACTTTTGACTTTTGTCCATAATTTTGTTTCAAGAAGGCAAAAACTTCCATAGAAGCTAAATTCTGCATTCGTACTGATGGAAAACTAGTCATTTATTTCTGAAAAAAACATTCCATAGAAATGTTTAAATTGTTCCCAGAAGAACACAAGAAGAGTCATGCTAGTTCAGGCTAGTGATCGATTTAATTAAACCTGTTGACAGAGAAAGCAAGTTCACGAATAATTCATTTTGCCTAGTCTTACAAGGGCACTACTGGCATTGTCAAAACAGAAAATTTAATGGCATGAGGTTCACATGCTGCTCAAAATACAATGAATTTAAAGACAGAGAGTAAAGGAGCTTGATAATTTTATTATGCACACCCAAACAAAAAAGTTTTTAAAACTGATTAAATCAGGATATTTTCCTAAGGATAAGGTATGATCCTAGCATTATTCTTACTGGCAAATTTAAACATCTTGAGTCAAATTCCTGAAATAGTAAAGAGTTGGACAAACTTCTGAAAAAAAGGGCCAAATCCTTTTTGTTGAAATAAATTCTCAAGACATGAGCATCATATCTTAAGGAGACTTGAATTTCAGAAGTTTTATAAGATCAAGCCTGCAATTTTTAGGGGTTGGGTGAAAAAAAGGTGGAAAACCATACCATTCAATAATAACAATAATAACTATACAGCTAGGAAGACGGTTTATGATTTACATAATCACAAGAAACGTCAAAACACTGTCTTCCACTTTAGAATACTGCCTTGTGTTGTACAGTAAAAATTTTATACCAGCACATTTTTTCCTTTTATTTTTAAGTACCCTAATGAGAAAATTATCTTTCATTAGGTGTGATAGCTACCAGAGCAAACTACAAGTTATATGAATGGATTCTCTCTGTATTCATATATTAAGATCAAAATTTTCTGAAATATACACTTCAGCGAAACAAGTTAACAGACTCAGTAGATGGCTGATCAGCTAAGATTCAATGGCCTATGGTATCAAGAATGGAGATTCAAGATGCCCAGTGTTCCCTTTCAGTCCTAAAAAAAAAGTACATAAGCTGAATTGTATGTAGGAACTATGGCCACGTGTTCAGTATCATGAACTAAATATTAATCATTTATACTTCTTATTAAAAAGGCCTTGTCACCATTTAAATTTGGTTTAAGATGCCAAACATGGGTCTAGTTATCTTTTTCCGTGAGAAATTTGGGCATTGTCTGGCACCTGACACATTTCTTCTCACAGAGGTAATTCTCCTTGTAATCAATTCCCTTCTCAGAACTTACTGTTTTTACTTTCTTTGTTAAATAAAAAAAGGCATTTAAAATAGGCTTGATTCCACCCTTCAAAAACATCTCTATAGCTAGCTGTCATGAAAGCACGGGCACTAGAATTACACGCAGTACCAGTCACACCTATGCTGACTACTCTATATACGCTGTATTCCTCACTACTACATTCGTTCAAAGATCACTTCAAGGTACTTGCCACTGCACCAACCAGATGATCACTCAGCCTATTAACAAACCACTGGATCCTTTTCAAGAACCATTGCTTTCTATGAATTTTCTGTTGGCATGTACTGCACTCTTTATTCCTATGTGTATAACCTTGCACATGGTTGCATGAGAATGATTTTTTTTCAGAGAATACAGTCTATAAAATGCTGTGAAAAGACTGCTCTTTGACACAGAACTGACGCAGTGATATATAATATTTTCCTGAGCAATGATTTTGCATTTACTTCTAAGTCTGATGAAAATGTTGAATGGCACCAGACTTACTACCACTTTCCATAAAATGTCACAGGAACTGCTTTTCTAGATCTGTTGCTTAGTTTTTAGTCCCTTTAACATATGCCATCTTTGTGCTGGCCAGTGCTAATTTTTAGTTAGTTTGCAGGTCACAATTTTTAACAGCGTGTTGATTCCGTCTAACCAGTTACTTTCATTATTACATGTTATTTCATTTGTGTAAGTTCTATTTTCCACAATACAATCTTAATATAAATCCTTTAAAAATGAAGTAACCATTATACATAGGCACTACAGAAATCTGTAGCTAACTAGAAGAGTCCAATAATCTGTCTGTGCTTCCTAATCTAGCAATGTGGCTGTAGGTCCAGCTCATGTTTCAGCCTTTGAAGGAAGCTGTATCACGAATGTGTATACATGGTTCAAGCAGTGCTTGTTACCTATTACTTTAATAACTCACCCACAACTCTATTATGCTAGACTTTTCAAGATGTTCAGAATAATCAGTGACTCAGAATAAACAATCTCAGCCTGACCAAGAACCCATTGAATCAAGGTATCATTGAATTCTTTCACAATTACTCAGGTGGCCTTTGGAACAGATCCGCTCTCATCAGGTTGTTGACAAAATGATGGCTGTTGGAAAACAATTATTTCAAAAATTACAAACCACCCTGTTGTACAGAAAGTATGGGATTCAGGAAAGATGACTGTGGTGAACATCAGTGTGTGCAGAAAGCAAAAAGTATTTTATATTGTATGCACTATAAATTTACATATAAGCCCATATCAAACAGCAATAAAATGAAACAACCTCAATCAATCATCCTTACCGATTCAAAGCAAAAGCATAATGAAATTTAATGTTGTGTTGATCAGCCAGATCACAGGTAGGAAGCATTTCTAGTGTTTCTACCAGCTTCACCATAGCATCATAGTCCTGGTGTGAATTAAGAGAAAAAGAAAAATGAAAGAAAATAAAAGAAACAGAGAGCAGAGGAAAGCATCGCTAAACTGAAATGTGTCATGACTGCTAGACAGTGGCTCAGCTGCCCTTCCTAGAAGAGTCTGTGTAAGGAATTAAACAGGGATTTCGTCCATCCATCTCAGTACTTGGCTCTTCCTCACCTCAATGCTACTGCCAAAATTACTGAATCCCTCTGGCCAGTTTGATCGATTACCTCCCAGCACAGGGAGGAGCGGTGATGAGTCTGGCTCTTTCAGGCCCCATTACAGACCTCTGGTGAATGACACTTCATCAGGTCATTGCAGACCCAAGCACAGGTCACTCTGCAGTATGCCAGCCAGTTGTGCATTCATTTTGGTTTCTCAGGGGTAACCCTTATATACAATGCTGAATAGGCCAGTTTACTGACGTCACAAATGGCCTCACATTACTTTGTTTGTTCAAAGCAGGTTTCCAGATGATTACACTTCTCAAGGAAGATCTTTCAAAAGAACACAAGTGATCACCAGAGGCGATCAAAATGAAGTCAGATAAAGTGCTACAGAAAAATATACATCTCAGAATGTAAAGTTGGGTTACGCAGGTTGATGTGGTCACCCACTGCTCTCACAACCCATTTATTCTTATGAAATAACTAATTTAGCTCCTGATGGAAAAAAATTTCCATAGAATGTTTGGGAGTATATTTTAAAAGGGATGTCAAACACACAGATTAGCAGTTTGGAAATACAGTACACAGGCTGTGTTTTAGAAAAAGCAGAACTTGTATAAAAAAAAAAATCAAGAAAAGAGTTGCAATTATATTTAAAACACAAATTAATGTTTCTTTGAATGACAGTTCTCAGCCTGGGCATCTCTGGCCAATACAGTGGCCACAACAAATACATTTTCTTCATTTTTAAATATATTTGACTTCAAGGGTGGGGAAGGGAAGGAAGGGAAAAGCAAACGTCTCGCTCAGTAGGGGATTTTTTTTGTTGTTCTTAAGGCTAAAAATTACTAAAAACAAAGGAGGAGACCTCAGGAAGTCACCTAATCTATGTCTCTTGTTCATAGGCAAAATAAATAAGAGTGTAAAGCCCCTTAAGTTGCACAACAGACAAACTGTTAAACAATGGAACAATTTACTGTCAGCTTTGGATCACTGTTGAACAAAAAATGAAGTACAGAAGAACAAGAGACAAAATCCCATGGTAAAACAATCTTGCTTAGTCTTTAGGGACATACCTGAATATCTCTGTAAGAAAGAAGAAGGTTTATGACAATGTCAGAAGTCAGCACTTCAGTATTATCCATACGAAGCTTAATCCTGGCCAGTTCCTTAGCCAGTTCATCTCCTTGATACTTCTCTCTTGCTTTTCTAATGTCATTTAGCAGTGTTTCTTTATAATAGGCACTAAAGAAATAAAAGGTAAACATACGGGAAGAAGACTGTTAGATATTTCTTACGCATGGTTATATTTCTAATAAGAAGCATAACTTACAACAAAAAGTACCATTTCCTCAGAGTGAGGTGTACATCAAATGTTTCCACATTAACTCATTATATATATTCCACTTTGCCCCATCTCAGACTGTCGGGATATGTATCCATACATTTACAACCAGGATTGTGAGATTGATTGTGAGTAACAGGACAGACATTTCTTTGCCCTGTTACTGACCGTGACAGATGTGGTACTTTATCTGTATCCTAAATAAGGCAGCAATTGGGATAATAAAGTGACATAGAGAGGAAAGACCAGTGTGATGCAGGGAGAAGGTAGCTCACAAAAGAGGATTTTAACAAAGAAACTAAAACAAAACCACCAAAAGTTGATTTGGTTGCAATCTATTTGATTAACATAATAAATAATGTAGGCAGGATCTATGTAAAATCCCCCAGTAAGTGCATCTTATTTACACTAACATCAGTGCACAATGCAGCACAGGAGCTTTTGTGGAATTAAAAAAAATCACACACCCATTATCAGTACGACAGTTATAAATGACCTGGGCAGGCTATTTAGAGGTAACTTTATCTGGAGCAGCTTATGGAGTCTATAGTTTGGAAGTTAGCAAATGTCACCTGACAGATGCTCAAGTGCACAGAATGCCTTTTTTGTTTACAAATGAGCATTGCAAAGTTTTCAGCTTTGCTTAGCACAAGCCCTACCCATAGCAAAGAAAACTAAGTTCTCTGTCTGATGCACATTATGACTCACATATGAGGTGTAAGATATGTTTATAATGCAAAGCAGCAAGGCCACAGTAAGCGCTATTGGAAAGCTTTTAGAAGTTGTTCTACTGTCAGAGGAGGTCAAGCCTAATTCACCATGGATTTCCAGTCTCAGCTTTCTATCCAGCATTGCCTTTTACCAGGCTAATGAAAATGAGTTCTTCTTGTGCTAACCAAACCAAAGGGAGATACTGGATAATCTTTTTCAAAAGTATCCAGATGACTTAGGAATAGAAGTCTCACTTTCAAGAATGATGCAACACTTCTTCAAACTTATTCAAGCTTTTGGCAGGAATGAGGGATCATCTAGCTACATCTTTCTCTTCACAGGGATCTACCACAACAGTGTCTAATTCTGCAGCTGTACAAAAGCCCCTTTCAGACACTTCAGCCTGAAAATGGGAGAGAGAAAAGACACTTTACTGTAGGACTTCACAACACAATTATCAAACCAAAATCACCCACAACCCTGGTCATAAATGTCAGAGACAAAGCATACAGTTAGCTTTGGACAGCTGGTGCCCAGAGTACCATTTCAAAATGACGCAAGCCCTACGCGGTACCAAAACTTATTACTACCAGGATCAACTATGCTACTAGTTTCATGAGTCTGTACTGCCAAGCATAGCTCTCCTGTATGCTGACCAGCTTTGCTGAGTTTCTGCCCCTCCTCTTGTCCCTTTCCTCAAAGTGGGCTCATGTTGCTGGCATGTAGCCTCCCCTCTAGCACTGCATTGGAGAAGCCTGCACTTCTTCAGGCCAGCAATAGCCCAGTCACTGCCCAGCAAGGTGCCAGAGAATAGCAAACCTGCTATGGCTGGAGGTGTAAGGGACAAGGTGTGTGTGGGCAGGGTCATCCACAGGATCCTAAGAGTGGGACCAGGTGAGAAAGGGAGTTTTTTAGGTGAGCCTTTCACTTGGGTGGGATGGCAATGAGGAAAAAGAAAGAAAGAGGGCCCTCACCACTACCTCATGCTTCAGACACTAGGAAAAAGAAAACCTAGAAGCTCAGTCTCTCCCAGTGTTTTCCAGAAATACCAACAAAATCAGACTAGCTGCAGAGTACAGGGTGAGCAATCAAGAAAGAGATTTCCATCTCCAGCCCCAATCCTCAGAACTCCAACAGTCCCTTGTAGAAATGGCTGAACATAATGTTTATTAGGTAATATCAGAAGGGTAACATTAAAAAGAAAACCAACCAACCAAACAAAACGAAACCAAAAAACCAAACCAAACCATGGGAGTTACATTTGATTGCCCATTGCTGCCATATATGTGTATATATACATATATATATATATGCAGAAAAGGACAGTCTTTGGTTTTGAACTCTATGAGAAGACTGTGATCTTATCTCATGTAACAACCTTATGTGCTGTAATTTATACTTAAGTACTTTACCTTACCCATAGCCTTTGCTTACTGATATTTCAGAAAGTAACCATAAATCACTCTCTAGCATAACATGGTTTGTTAACTGCAACAGCTGCAGGACATCAACACAGAAAGCAGTAAAGTTAGCAATTGCTTTTAACACTATGTCAAATGCAGTGAAAAATAAGAAGTGAAAAAATAAATCAATACTATTAGAGATTTTGCATCTCTTTTCATAACATTAAAAAGAGACTATCAAACATTCTGGAGATGTATGTGTTGTAAAATTACCATGATGTAACATGAATATCCTTGAGCAGGCTGATAAACTTGTCCACCATTGGGACACAAAGTGGTCCCAGGATATTGTCCCAGTTAGGTTGCATATACTCAGAAGCTCTTCGCTGGGCATCGCTTTCACAGCAAAAGTAGTCACCACAAGGTGTGACGATGTATGGAATAAAATAATAATTGCCACTGGAAGCCTAAAAGAGAAACAGGCACAGTTTAGAAAACAAATTAAATTGGAAATATGCTTGTGTATGCACAGAGTCTTTTGCTGTAAGAAAAAAAAAAGCTAGATTAGGGCTGGGGCACTGTGAAGCTTTAGGGCACTGCTTAACACAAGATTTGCAAGCATTAAATTCAAGGAATTTTACATGGAAGAGTTACAAATATTAACAAGGGTGATGCGCAGAGCCACAAAGATGATGAAGGGAATGGAGCATCTCCCTTATGAGGAAAGGCTGAGGGAGCTGGGTCTCTTTAGCCTGGAAAAGAGGAGACTGAGGGGGGACCTAATTAATGTTTATAAATACGTGAAGGGTGAGTGTCAGGAGGATGGAGCCAGGCTCTTCTCTGTGACATCTAGTGATAGGACAAGGGGCAATGGGTTCAAGCTGGAACATAGGAGGTTCCGCTTGAGTATGAGGAAAAACTTCTTTACAGTGAGGGTGACAGAGCACTGGAACAGGCTGCCCAGAGAGGTTGTGGAGTCTCCTTCTCTGGAGACATTCAAAGCCCGCCTGGATGCGTTCTTGTGTGATCTGATCTAGGTGTCCTGCTCCGGCAGGGGGATTGGACTAGATGATCTTTCGAGGTCCCTTCCAATCTCTAACATTCTGTGATTCTGTGATTCTGTGAATAAGGGTCCAGATCTGTTAAGAGACAACACAATGGAACTGTTCAATTTTTTTATGTGATGTTCAGAACCTAAAAGGGTCTGACAGTTACAAGCTAACCTTCTGCTCCCAAATTTTTTGGGTCAGAGATGTACTTGCATTCTCTAGGCTCAATCTGTGCTAGGAAGGATATGATGCAGAGCTCCCCACAAAGAGATAGATAAATACAGAAACACAGGCATTGGAAGGACTTTATGGAGATGTTTAACCCAGAGGAGCCTACAAAATATCTGCTGCATGCTGCCGTCAAACAATAAACCAACCAACCAAACTTTGAAACATTTTGTAATATATGTAAGACTTTTAACCCAAAATTCTAGAAATAAAAACCAAAAATCCTCAATATGCCACATAAAAATTGTAAACATGATCAGGGTGCTGAAAGGGGAGAGGAAACAGGAAATGCCCTTCAGAGCCCAAAACCAGCAAGTTCAGAATCTTCAACTCCTGAGCAAGACCCAAAAAAACAGACAACTGTGAAGTCTTCCACAGCTACCAGAAGCACCAGTATCCCATTTTGAGCTACGACAATTCTCTGCCGTTCAAAAGAAAAGTAAACTTTGCATTTCAGAGTAACTAGATAGGAGCACTGAAGTGTGGGTCAGTATAATACATCAAACATAACCAACTACTGCTAAATCCCCTTCAAGTGCAACCTTTGGGATATCAAGGCAGCAAATACATACAGCAAAAACATACCTTTAATTTTGTCATGTCACCTAAGCCTGCAGTAAAGCCATAGCCATTTAAAGTCACCTTGAACAATGGGAGAATGCTGAGATGATGGAAAGAATGGATATGAAAATCACACATTTTTATATGCATTAATAAACTACACAAGAGAAATTAACTGTTCACAGGAAGTAACAATGTAGGGTATGCAGCTACTAAAAATACAGATGGAAAAAAACCTGTATCAGTGACATCCTCTGCTGACCTGAGTCTGCAAGGATATAGAATTTTAAATGATTTCTAACAGATAAAGACAAAACCACATTTCTTCCTCATAAACCATACAGTACAGCATCTCTGTTGTAACAATATAATTATCTTTTGCAATGTTATCTTTACTTCTTACTAAAAAAGTCAGAAAACTACCAGTATGTTAAGACAATTTAGTCTCAGGTTCATTCAAATAAACATTGAGTTCAGTGCAACGCAAAAGCGTCTTGTGTATAAACTCTTCTTAAACCTGCGACAGTGAATTAGCTCTTCCTGCAGTGGAAAAAAAAATCCAATTTGAAAGTATGATGTATCTAGTGATGCAAAGACAGATGCAGTTATCTACTGAAAGAGCAAAGCAATTTTCAGAAAAAAATTAAATGACGAGTGTGAAACACTGTAGTAATCTTATTCAGCCAACGTTTCATCTATTTGGCTTTGATTTCTTCCCTTTTTTTGTATAGCGAAATCCATGCAATTAAACTCATATTTTTATCCACGACAGACACATTTTTGTGTGCAGAAGTCAGGAACCCTGCACGTATTTGAGCATTTCATCTTGTCTGAAAAGCAACCAGCTCCAGTTTTCTAGCATCTCCTGTCCAATATTTACATATAATAAATTATAAAGCTTCTTCATACAGGGTATGAGGCCTTTCTAAGAGAGTCTTTCTTATCCTCATTATGTAAAAACCAGTTGCATCCATATACTTTTCTTACATCAAGGACTAGAAATGGCAGAAAATATCATCCTTGCTTCTTCAGACTGTCTACTCAGGAGGCTGGTCTCCGACATCAAAAGCTAATTAATTGTGAAAATTACTGTCCTGTCATACACCAGCTATTGCTTTTTAAGAAATAAATAAATGGCACAGGTGTGTTTGAAGTAACATATATAGCAATTCTAGCTGCAAATATATATAATCTAAAAATTATGACCCATGTAATTGTATATTATAACTTCATACCTTATAAAGACTGCATGCTGAGTTGGTTTATTTCAAGATCAGTAGCTAAGCTATTTTTATTGTCTTATTTTTAGAAATTTTTAAGTTAAAAAATAGAAAAAACAAGCAGACTGGAAAAAAAAAAAAGCTCTCACTGGCTCATCTTCCAGCAAATAATGTATGCCTAATATTCTCACAATGAAACTTTTCTATTCAATCACAACACTTTAAAATCTACCACAAAAAGAGCCAAAGTTTTGGAACATTTAAAAAAAAGGGGGAAATAGCTGCAAATAAATTGAGAGAGGGACTTGTTCTTCGGAGGACAACAGTCAAAGGAATTAAGCACAGAGCCATGCCTTTGCTGAAGGGTTGAAAGATTTAGGCACTTATGCCATTTTTAGGCTCTAGACAGGCCAAATTTAGAGGGGTTTTTGTCTTAAAATACTCCTCTAAACATTTTGCTGATGCTGTTAAAAGCAAACTCCTGACCTTAATAACATAAACTGTTTTTTTTTTTAATTGTACTGCTACAGTTATTCTGGTGCAACTGTCACTTTGTGACAGAGACGCTACACTAGAATTACAGGGCTTTTTTTTTCAAATAAATAATGTTGAGTAAAATCTCTGCATTATTAGAGAGGGAACTATGCCTGCACAGCTAATAGCACAATTGTTTTGCTTGAGCCATGCAGCTCATTTAGCTGCTTACTCAAGCATCAAGAGTATTAGGAGTGCTTACCCAACCTTACAAAACAGTTAGAAGGAAAACACATGGGATAACACAAAATGACCCACATTCACTCAAAGAAGTCACCAACTTTTGAGTGTTCAGGGAGTTTAATCCACCGTTGTCTTAACAATGAAGGCTTTTACAGTAGTCTTCTGTGACATCACATTCCTATCCATCTTGCAATACAGGTGACTAAGATGTTATAAACTTTCAAAAAATACTTCCTCTTCTGAAGTTGAATATATGCAGGATTTTTATGTAAAGACTGTGGATAGAGATTATCACAAGCCAAACACTCTAAATTATTGGGATCTAGCTTGCAAGGAATGAGTACTCCAAGATTACAACCACCTTGAAGGAAAGACCCTGCCAAGCACTCTTCCTAAAGGATCCTTATACATTTTTAAATGCCTAGAAACACAGTAATAAGATGGCATATCTATTCATCAGAAAGCAGATTTAAAGTAATACATACTTCACCTCTCAGTTTACCACTGTGGTATTCAGGGGATACTTGAACCTCAAGAAAAGCTTTGTGGTTGGCAGCTTACTCCAATTTGAAACAAAACAGCAAAGAGGAAAACGTCACCACAAAACAGCATAAGAATCAAAAAGACAAATGTGACACATTAATAGAGAAATTATTAAAGAAAGAAACAACAGAAAATGTGTACAGAAATAGCAAGTCCATATTTAAGAGGCCAAGAAACCAGTGCAATACTTTGCCACCCAGAATGTAAGACTTCTCTATCTATATACATGATTTGTCTATACCTCTCCTTGTGTCATCATTAAGATGCTTTCAAGTCTTACTTTCATGAACATATCAGATTCATTACCTGGTTAGTTAACTACAATCCAACCAGTACAAATGTGCGTCCCTTGAGATAGTAACATTTCCATGAAAACTAACTTTCATAAATAAACTTTAAAAGTCTTAGTTTTCATTATATTACTAGTAACAGCGGCATATCTCATTACTAGAAACATTAAAGTTTATTGGGTTACCTATTGCCTTTGTACTATTCTCCCCCTAAAAGGAAAAATGATTGTCTGTATTTAAGACATTCCTACTCCTCTTTCATCCTGTGACCTTTTACAAACTCTCTTAATACTTCGGTTACCTCAGGCTTTTTTAGAAATATATCATCAAATGACCACATCACATAAACTTTTATATATTGTAAAAATAATCAGCAAATAAAAAATAGAAAGTGACTCTGCAATACTACTTCTTCAGATTATTAAATTCATATAATGTAATAATAATTTAGAGTCTTGGCTCTCATTTCAATCCATTGGGGTTACTAAATTGGTGAATATGAGTCCAAGTGCCAAAATCTTTCTGTTTAGTTTTCTTAAATGTTCATTGCCTTGAAACAGTAGATACAGTCTAATTTATACAGCTACTGAAACTCTGAAGAGATTTTCTGCCAATTATGTTAAAAAGCGATTTTTCAACATAAAAAAATTCCTTGTGGCAAGGATAAATTGCAGTCCTGTTCCCTTTAGATCACGGAGAATTTTTGCTAATGACTCCTGCATGGCCCAGATACTATTCCCTGCTTACTATAAGAGCTGCTACAGGATTTAATGAAAAAAAAAATTAAATTTCTGAAAATACTCCACCAGGCCCACAGGCCTAAGTATACTATAATAAACCTTTTGGTTTAATAGCCAGCTTACTCTCCTTTAAATACCTTCCCTGAAAGCAATTAACAGGGTTATTCAAATTTCTTCAGGCTTACCATCAACTAAAGAAAAATTAACCATTAAATCTTTCTCCTTATATTCTGTATGTGCCATAATAATTTTTCCAGAGTGGCAAGTTCTAGTTTGTATTCTCAGTGCCACATTCGAACAAACCACATGGATCAAAGCACCTATCTCAAACTATGTGCAACCAATGCTAGAACAACTGCCAGAAGGACTGTACATTTTGCTTCCTGACTCCAGCAGCTTTTAAAAAGCCCCTTGGGCATTTCCTTCACTCAATCTGGGACTTTTTTATGCCCCATTACTTAAAATCCTGTAGAGGGAGAGGGTAGCAACAAAATGTTGCATCAAAATAGAACAACTTTCCCAAGGATTTTGTGTATTGCAGTGGTTTGGGGGAAGACTATTTTTTTAAAGCATTTTTTTGCTTTTGAAAATCCTTGAAATTTCATTTCTCCAGTAAACCAATGTTTATCTGACATCTAAAGAAACTCCAAAGCATAAGTCCCTTTTCCACAGATAAATTTATTTTCCTGTACCCTACAATCCAGTAGCATCCACTGTGTCTCAAACATCAATTTTTCCATAATGACACAGGAAACAAACTGTTCTGCAAGACTGCACGTTTGCAATTTATTTTATTGATGATAATTTTGACAGCAACGAGGAAGCTGCGCATATACCCTAAGTAAAATTAGCAGAAGATGGTCAAAGTTCAGAGGAGCTCTACAGAAAGAAACCTAACTGATAAGATGCAGAATCTTGACCTTGAATTTCATGCCAAGGCAGTTCTTTCTTGGGAACTGAACTCCCATAGCCAATAATTCTTTCCTTTTGTATCCAACTCTGCAATAAATTAGCAATATAAAATTTTAATTGCTTGTTTGGGGGAGTCAAGTGGAACTGAATCACATTCCCCATCTTATCTTACCCCTGAAAACTTCATTCCTGCATTATAGAAGGAAGTTCTCCCACTCTTACACTCTTTTTTTCAGACAGTAAGTTATTAAATCTCTCAGATTCATACCACCACAGCATGGTGCTGTATAATTTTCACTGTTAGATCAGCTGTACTCAGGCCAAATCCCAAATGAATTGCTGACCTTTTTTCTATGCATTGTTTACAGATGTATGTCCAGTTTCCTCACTCTTGCATCCTCCTTAATGCTGAATTAGCATAACAGTTTCCTTACAAGGAAAACATACATTTTCTTCAAGGTTCATTTGTAATACACAAAAGAAAATCACCACAAAGGACACACTAGACATTCATCTCTGCATCTTTAATATGGCTGCACACCTATTCCATGCTATGATGTTTTTGCACCTTTGTACATGGTTTGAGATTTGCAGGACAAATAGCAAAGGTGAGGGTGGGAAACCTCAGAGAAAGCTCCTAGCTACCGTAGCCTGCACAGGAAGTTTCACTTGTGCTGCTGGAAAATTGGTGTGCTGTGCCTGCTAGCAATCTCAGGTGTCCCCTTTCCCTTACACACTGTGCAGATGTGTGGACACAGAGCTTGTAAGATGTGAAGAGGACTTCTCTTCATAAAACCAGCAATTGTATTCCTGGGGCTGCTTTGGAGTTGGAGAAGGCTTAGCAGATCAAGTATCTACCCTCTTTCCAGAATGTTTCCAGACTGTAGCAAAGAGTGCATTTAATCTCTTTCTACTATTCCACAGCTATGGCAGAGGCATACCCACACTTTTTAATCAGGAAAAATGAAAGGAAAATACAAACCTGTAGTACAGGGGTATTAACCGCTGTATTTAATATTCAGCATTTAAAATGAAACGGTTATGTAGCTATGTACTTGATTGAACAGTAAATTTACACTAATCCTGTACCTACTTAACTAGCACAGCATCCCTCATTAGCAATTAACTTCAAACAAGACATTGCCCATACAGCTGTAAAATATTTAACCAAGCAATGAAGCAGTGGCACCATAATGGAGCAACAGCAAACTGCATGCCTCTGACATTGGATCTCAAAGGAGGGGAAAGCAATTGCCTATTTGAAGTCCACTCCAACTTAGAAAACCATAAAGTTTTAACCTATTAACTATTTAGCTTGTTAATTAGTTTGTTGTAATTTCTCTTTCAAAAAATTACAAAAGAATGCAACATGGGACTACATTAGTCTAGTAAAAGAGAATATGAACAACTTCAGATAACATAAAAGGGTCAAGAATCCATACTTAGTATTTAAAGTCATTTATTTTTTCCTCACTGTATTTTATTCACAATTATTTTCTTAATTTAAGCGCTTGGAGAAAGTGGGTAAGACAATCCATCCCTTTTAAAGGAGCGATCTGGATCCTAGTTTCAGGCTGCCTCCCTGCCCCTTTTGCGAGCTGTGTGATGTTTACAGGTCTAATACCGGGCCCTGCTATAGAAAGCACATCACCAAATCCCTTTTCTTCTCTTCCACATGAAGGTAAATACCTCCCTCTGAGGGAGAAAGCATCTGCCAAAAGAAAAGACTGCAGGCTGCTATCCTGATCGTGCTAGGCTGAACTTGCCACCATCCTCTTTGCCTTTTACTCCATTTCTGGAATTGCCACCAAATGGCTCAGCCACAATTCTCCCTCTTGCTCTGGAGGGGAAAACACATGCTTGTGACATTTTGATCACCCACCAGTTGATGGATAGTAGTGTTCACAAGCAAATCTGCTTCATTCTGAGGCCCCCCTTCACAGACCTACAGACCAGTAAATGCAGTTCACACTCTACAGGTGAAACTAGTTCAAAGATCACCAAGACGGACAGGAAAATGACTGGAATTTACTCATGTGCTCAGCCTGATCTATCTTTAGCCTACATGCAGTGCTGTGTTCAAATATAAACAGCAGCTCAAAATAAACTGCTGTGACTAATTCATTATCTCTTCTAGTTCTATTTTAAATTATCGGCAAACTCTAAGAACATTTTATTATTTTAGTCCTGCTCTGTATTCTTCAGAAGAAAATAACATTTTGGAAACGGAAAGGAATAAATGGAAGTTCAAGATTTTTGCAAATTCTGTAGTCCTCAAAATAACAGTGTAGACTGTTTAATGAAAATAACCACTGACATGATGTGAAGTCTGACAAAATATATCACTGCCTAAGATACCATGGCATATTGTGATAAGCCTAAAATAATCACTAAAATCTTGGTTCATGCTTGCTTACTTGTTTGGTTTGACTTGCATTAGACTAAGAACATTTTTACTTTGGGAAATAAGCTTTTTTATTCCTAAGTAAAATCTGTGAATCTGGGAGGAAGAGGATGGGTATACAGTAACCGACGCTGTTTGAGATACAAGAGACCTTATTAAGGCATCACAAACACATACACATTTGCACAAGTGGGTGAAAGTGGTAAAGGGAGAGACTTTGAATTTCTGAGTTTACGTTTTGATCTATCAACCTACACATGTAACATATATCTACTGTAACTTTTCTAGCACTTAAAAGGGAACTTCTAAAGAAAAGTAATTTTTAAATCTAGCTTTACTTTGGAAAGGACGTCAGCAAGATTTCCACTAGTTTGAATTGTATATATGTAAAACAGACTTCCTTCAGTCATACAGAGCATATATATGTCTGGCAGCTTTGTTATTAGAGTTGTTTCAAATGCAGTATCTTAATTTTGTGTTTTAAAATGAATGTGGATTTAATACTTACTGTGTTTTTCTGAGATACCATATCCTGGGGGGAAAAAAAAAAAAAAAGAGAATAAAAATGTTTATTCATTTTTACCGGGAATTATTATTTCCAATAAAAAGAACTAGTATACATGTATACACACACACATACAGATGTGTTCTTCACAGCATAAACCATATTTCCTGCCACAGCACATTCCAAGTAAAGGGACAGATTGACATCAAGAAAAATCTTGGCAGTACAGGTGAGGAAAAAATTAATGACTCAAAGAAGAAACCTATTTAAAGGACTTCTCAGAAGATGAAGAAAGTTGTACTTTCCAGTAACTGGAGTTTCTCAGTTTGGGCACTCCACATACTCAGTCACACTCTGTGCATTTGTGAGACAAAATCATTCAAAGGTGGAAATTTTTTTTTCCCCTGAAAGAGTATCTTCAAGATACCTAGGCCTCTTTCCTACCTGGATGGGCACAGACCAACACACTCCTCCAACACTCTAATTCTTCTCACCTCAAAATCCAGAGAGATACTGAAACTATGAGGCAGATGACAAACTAATGGGCATGTAAACCAGACCTCAAAGATTTCCAGTTGCTGGTAAGTAACCTCCCTCCTTCTAGTGATGGCTTACATGGCCAACGAACACTACTTGCTGAAACTAAAAAAATCTCCAGGTAAGTCACACTAAAAATGTTAGATATAGACTTGTTTCTAAGCTAGGTTATTGGTGTGATTTAACTGTATGTGCTCTGACAAACTAAGATGATTCTGCTTGAGCAACTTCACATCTGACAGCTTGAAATCCCCTTGGGCAACCACTGCACAGAAATGGTTGTGCCCAACTCGTACCCTTTCACCAACAACAGACAAAATAGCAGGGACCATCTAAGATGTTTAGTTCTGCAAATACAACCTTTTTGAAGTGTGGATTATATATTCTTTTATATGCTTGGAACTAGGTTGTTTTTGGCAAGAACATTGGTGAAACTGAAGAGATAACTTTTGGGAGAATTTCAGGATGGTTCCTAAGAAATAAGCTATACGAGGTCAGTCTGCCTGAACTTCACAGATCTTCCCAGTAGAAGTAATAGCAGTCATGACTACTGCCTTTACAATACTTAGGCTAGCCACTCTAAAGAGGTATGCACAGCGATCTAGGCTCAAGTAAAGTAATAAATTCCTGAAGGGAAGGGAAAAGAACCTGAGAGTAAGGAAACACCAGCAGATAGTCGGAAATACATATTAAGGTACCAAAACCTAAACAGAATAACTGATTAACTTAAACCCCTGATAAAATACCTCAGAACAAAAGTGATGGAAGGCTTAGACATCTGAAATATCACATATCTGAAAATTGATATGTCTACCTGGATAAACAAGTATCACCAGTGAAGCTTTATCTACTGCAGATAAAGATCTTTCTCAGCGGGGAGAAAGGAACTCCTCTGAGAACTACCCAGCATCTAACCCCTGAAATGTGCCATGAACTGTTCTTCACTGAAAGACTCCAAGAACAATTGCTATCTTTCTTCTGAAGTATTCCTAAGAAAGGTGTATTAGCATATTTAAATAGTATCCACACTGAACTGGGGGTCAATTGCAGAAGTGGTATCAAGGACATCAGGGTAGGACTGAAGCATGTCCCAGTGCCCTGCTTAAACTACTCTAGCACTTGATCCAGAAGATCTCTTCTACCTGGTTCCAGCAACTTAAATCAAGCCCTCTGATCCCAGAAGGCCAAGGAGGTTATGCAAAAAACTGTGAGATGCAGAAGAGACCAGTGTCAGAGTTCCTAGCAGAAAAAAGATGAAGGCAGGTAACAGCTTTTCTAGCCTTAAGTTACCCAGTCATGTTCCAGTATTCTCAGGTTCCTGGACTTGTCCTTGAGCTTTACATCCTTGGAAAAAAAGCCCCAGAACTGATGCTGCAAAGACTTGTAAGTTCTGGCAACAAACAATCTGAAGACCCAACCCATGGATGCACCTAAGTCTGGAGATCATTCAGCACTCCAGTTATGGAGCAGGTGCTTGTGTATGTGCTTAGCACAAAGTGCAGAAATCAAAGCCGTCCACACAGGTCCTCATTGGGTAGAGACAAACAGAAGAGGACTAGCGTGTGCTTCCAAAACTTTGGCACATCCTTGGGAGAACCAAGTTTATCAGAACATCTGAGTGACAGCATAAAAGAAAAGTAAAAATGTGTTAATGAAAAATAAAAATGAAATATTTCTTTGCAGTCAGGCTTCTTAACAACGCAGGATGAAGAGTTGTATAGCTGCCCACCCAGATTCGGTAGAGGAATGGAGGGCATGCAAGTATGCCTTAGCACATATCCACATGGATAACCTCTTTGAGCAAAGAGTGCGAGGGGCTCCAGCTCCGAGTTCTTGTGACTCCAGGTCACGTGGAACACGAATGTGCATGTGGACCTGAAGAAAGAAAGTATAGGATACTAGATACATCAGAGTAAAATCGATGACATTGAGAGCAGAAAAGAGGAAAGAGAAGATGTGACAGAACAGAGCTTTTCTGGGAAAAGAGAAGGAGACTCATACAAAATTAAGATTAAACTTAATATTCTTATAGGATCAAAAGAGGTTGGAGAATTCCAGAAAGGAATTCTGGACATTGGTGGTGTGAAAAATACAAAGTAGCTAGGGGCAATAACACAAAATAAGGGAAAAAAAGCAAGCTTGAACAACACTGCTCTCAGTGAAAGCAGCAAGAAAATGGATGATATTAAAAGCAGCAGTAGGTGATGATACAGAGGATAAAAGTCTGAATGTGATCTAAAACAAACCACCTGCATTGAGAAAGAGAGAAACATCCACAATATATGACTAGCATCCAGAACAGCAATTTCAGGACTTAAGTGTGTAGCATGTATTATCCCACTATAAAAATGAAATGCATGGCTATAAAAAGATTTGGTGAAGATGTCTTTTTTATCTTCAAATAGTAATAAAAAGGAGATTCCTGTAGTCTTAGCAACTCAGCACCTAGGAGATACAAACCTAATTCGACAGAAGCATTTCAATAGTAGCAGTAGCTTGTAGTACAGCCCTTGTTGAAGCGTCTTTATTATACAGGCCATAACACTTTTTTACATGTACTGTAATTAAAAGAGGGAAAGGAAGGAAAAAATCAGATCTGCACTTTCACTTCCAAGTCTAACCATCTGAAGCAAAGTCAGTACCCTATTATGGACCTTCTCTTACAAACAAGCTTTTATACTATTCTAATTGTTACTACTTTTGCTAGCGGCTGCTTTTCTTAGCATGATTTTCTTATGTAGCTATCAGGAAATCACATTCAATGGAAGTTTCAGAAAAATACAAATATTTGCAGGATTAGGTATTTAAATATATTTCTGAAATGAAGCAGATTTTGAAGTGAGAACCTTACTTTGAGAGACTGAGCAGTGTCAGCATCAGTGTCATGGTAGAGTATAACATTATTAGCCATGTCAAAGCTTTCACGCACGCCAAGGTGGTAGAACAGTGAGGGTTGCTTGGAAATACCACTCATGTCCACAACTGCAACATCTGAAATGAGAGAGGGAGAGGGAAAAGTGCCAAAAAAATAATCATCTTAAACCCAATTTTATTCTTGCACAGGATTTAAAATCAATCTTGAAATTACACACACATTTGGTCAGACAGAATCTGTATATTCAAGTAAACAAGATCATTTTCTCACAGTACAAGCAAGTTTTACCATTCATATAGAGAACCTTCTCAGGAAATTATCACAGTGTCACAGTAACCAGAAGGCAGAGTTTACAAATTCTAGTTGAGGTTTTGAAGTCAGTGCATCAGGAATGCCTCCGGTGAAGAAGCAGTTCTGTGTTTGTTGTCTGAGCCAGGCCTGACAGCCTGAACACCCCATAGGATGGAAGGCTCCAAACCTTCAGGTGGAACCTCTAAGAACAATAATGTAGCAGAAAATTAGGGAAAACTGCAAGACCAAGTTTATCTTAAGAGGCTGAGGTTTGGAGAACTAAACAGTAGGGAAAAAAAACCACTATGAAAGTTCACCCTTAAAAGCTACAGGCAAGATGTTCAAGACGGGAGGGTGCAGGAATGAGAGGATTCAACCACAAGTAGCCAGAGCAAGACTCACACTGCTCTTGGGCAGTGTTCCAGCCAGAAACGAAAGCAATAAAAAACTTATGTCAGTAGAAGATGACCTGTACAGAGAGCTAAAGAGAAATATCCCATATTATGCAGAACAGCTAAGATACAGGCAAAAGATTCTGAGTTCACCGTTTGGTTCTCATATAAGCCTGAAGGCCAGTACAGAGAGAAGAGGCAACTGGAGAAGAGGATGCTTAATGCTGAGGTTTTTTTCCTTGGTCCTTATACCCACTGCACTAGCTAAGAAAACTTTGTTTTAAAGACTTTTAAAGGTCTGTATCTACATGTCTGTCTGCTTTCACTGCTATGGGATAGATGGATGAACTTAAATCCAAAGTATTCATAAGACTAGAGCCTTGGCATTGAAACCACAGGGGAGCCTGAGATTCAAAACAGATTCCAGAGACCCAGTGTAACTGGGCAGTAAATCCTACATCTCTGAAGGGGTAACAGTTGGTGTCTGTACCTATGGGGAATGACAGAGAAGGGTGAGCTACTAGTAAACAAGAAATCTTGAAGCAGATCTGATGTGTAAGATACAAACACAGCAGTCAGTTTACCTGGCCTTCACTGAGGTTACACATCACAAGAATCAATACCACATATCTGGAATACAAATTCTTGGAAAAGCCTGCAATGAGCATACGATCCTGTACAATTCCATCAGGCTATGCCGGGGCCAGCCAGTCACTTGGATTACTAACAGACTCAAGGAACATTTTGAATCCAAAAACAATGACCTGCCTTAAGACCAAACATCACCATTGAAGAGAAAAAAAAAGAAAAACCCAAAACCCAATAAAAAAAACAAACAAACAACTCAAAAATCCAAATATACCTCGCTTTTCCCCAAAAAACCCAAAACCCCAACATAAATCATCACAACATAGTAAAATGCCCTTATTCCTGTGGAATCTCAAATCCTGAACCATCTACTGATGATCCTTCCAGTTACTGTTTAGCCAGCTCTCTACAGCATGGACAAAATTCTTAGTATAGCACACACTGTAGGGTCACACAAGCCAAGTGGGCTTGAAGCAGCAAATCCCAGCTCCATATGCACATCCAAATCTAGATTGCCTCAATATTACAAAATCATTTTGGAAAACAGATTATCTATAAAACAAAAGTTAAGACAAACTAACAAGCAGATCTAGAATCAAATACCATCTAGAAAAAAGAAAAGTCTAAGAGCTTAGATTGGTTTTAGTGCTTGTATAAACTGTTTTTGTGGAACTACAGTGCTGTGAAATAAAAATCACTATCCTGGTAAGAGAATTTAGACAATGTGTTCACGTAGCACACAGATATTGCATTTTACAATACAACACGAGCAATGATCCGTAACAGAGTTTATTGAAATGAGGCTACACACGGTTCATTGCCACATGCAGTAGTCTACAGCTGAAACTTGTCTTCTATTAACTGCTGCTAGGTAACAATGTAAGTAGCACCAGAAACACATCAAATGGACATAAGAACAGAAGTAAGCACCTACATTTAAAAGGGTAATTATTCATCAGTTAGAAGTTTATTCTAAGGTAATTATTCACACTGATAAAAGAAGATTTATGAGAATGCGTTTTTCTTATTTGTTCACACAAACAAACTAAAGACTAGCAGAGGAAATGAAGATGGTATCACAAAAATATGCATGCAAATGAAAAAAAGTCCAGGAAGATAACTGAATGGATCCAATCTGATCATGGGAATCAAGGGATGACACAGAAGCAAATGAGAGCAGACAGAAGCAGAACATTGGGAGTGCTAGTGGCTGTGGGCTAGACCATTCCCAGGCAGCTCTCGAAGCTCCCCTCCAGCAGGAACAGCAGCAGGCTTGGAGAAGGGAGGAAAGAGATCTGCTTACAAACCAGCTCTACTGATGTGGCAATGAAATGTAGCTTGAGTCCAGCAGGCCAGGAAATGAATGCAAATTTGGGTGGAAAACAGATGACCAACAACAAATGCTTATTAAAGAAGTAGATCCCTAAGACGCATTCAGCGCACAGGGTGCTGAGGTTACAGTGTTCAGTGTCACTGATCACTGGGTCTGAGCGCACCACCCAGTACTACTGTCTCTCTTCTTGGTACAGGCAGTTTTGTGAATTGCTCAATGAACAATGCTAATATGTGACATGACAAATATTTCTGTTTCAGTTGTCCTGTATTTTTCTTACAATTTGTGCTAAAATCTTTCATCTACAGTTCTCTAAACAGACATGGGGCCCTGTACTTCAACAACGTATTTAGTATGGCTGACAAGAAACAGACAAGAATTCCCTTAAACTTCCTGAGATACATAAAAATAAATGCTACAACACTAGTAACTGCTTCGCAAAGCTTGATTTATTAATAGAAACATAAGTCAATCACACTTCATCCTCAACTCCCACCCTCCATATCAGGAGATCCTGTTCAGCAAAACATATTTCTGGGCTTCCCCTTCCAAATTTAGGTTCAACCTCCTCCATTATGGAGAAGTCTGAAGCAAGAGCTAATGCCAACTTTGATCAAACCTTCTAATGAAGGAGGAATTTTACGCAATAATGAAACATTTCACATAGGTCTACAAGACCAGTGGGTATGGTTTCCTATGTTCAGAAGGAAAGAAAGCAGGGGGAGATACAGCCCCTCTGGTAAACACAGGCTGGTTCCGAGTGAAGTACGAAGAACTTTACAATGCTTCCACCAGAGGCTGTGGAGGGGTGAGGATGTGCTTGATGTTGCACGTGACCAATTCTGGAACAGAAGACTTAAACTCATTGCTTTGTTTCTGCAGCAACAACTCACATTCAAAAGGGCATACCCATAAAAATGTATCTTCCTCATTTCTTCTTAAGCATAAGAGATCTTTACAACTTTGTGTTCTCTCATAGTTATGCATGAAACTATTTTCATACTGAAAATAGTTCTCTTTTGTCACAAACCCCAAAACTGATTTCACTTTATTAAGTATCTGATTGCAGTTCATTTGTCTGTTTTTGTTTCCCCTGTAAAACAATTATGCTATGTGCATATTTTTTAGTGCATGGAGGTAATTCATCCATATGACTAGTAGAATCTTGATTAGGTCTCTGCAATGTTGCAGCAGATGGCACATAAATAATTTCTTATACTACAGTTTACATATTTTAACACTAGCGTGTCTTAAGAGACCAGACAGAGTAGAGATAAATAACTACGACAACTGAAATGAAGATTAGAGATCATTGTGGTAAAACAGGAGACTATGAAACTAATAAATCATTAACAGGAAAAACATTTTCACACTGGTTAAAACCAGAGGACTTATTTCTCTATCTGGAATGCACCTGAAGGCATCATATAATCTAACGATCCAAGCAAATCACTAGTCTTCACGTGACTGTTGTATGATGTATGGCATTGCTAGCAAAAACAAAAGGAAAATTTTGGCACTAGGTTTTGGGATTTGTAACTTAAAAGTAGTAAACAAGAGAAAATTAAGAAATAGCCTGAAATATGCTGAAAGTTACATGGAATTTAGGAGGCCTAACAGAAAAATGTCAGAAAAAGTCTGTACTGCTTTCAGCTTCTAATTTAAGACTCACCTCCATCCAGCCTTATCTGTGTGGAGAGCAAGAACCTTAGCCCATTACTATGGATTAATTGTTTTTCAGCATTTTGAACCTATCTATACATCATAGATTAAAAAAAAAAAAACCAACAAGCAAACCTTAACATGATAATAGCAACTAAAAAAAAAAACAACAAGCAAACCTTAACATGATAATAGCAACTTTATTGGAGAATATGCAGACCTCTGCCCCTTGTTTTTCAGTAGCATCCTGGTAAATTATGAACCCTCAGATTACAATTTCTTCAGATTATTGGCTCTTTGCATCAGTGTCCTTCAAAGTTAGTAAATAAACAGATGTGTTACCCTTGCAATCCAGTGGAGGAAACTGTTAAAGTTATTCTTCAGAAGAACAACAATGTTCCTAAAGAAAAAAAGATCATCATAACTATCCTTAAGAATCCATAACTTCAGGATGCACATTCCTTTTTTTTTTTTTTTTCCTGCATGCCTACAT
Organism: Pterocles gutturalis; assembly: GCF_000699245.1. Classification (NCBI taxonomy): domain Eukaryota; kingdom Metazoa; phylum Chordata; class Aves; order Pterocliformes; family Pteroclidae; genus Pterocles; species Pterocles gutturalis. Next base: position 21,426 of record NW_010133194.1, on the reverse strand, counting down.
GGTCCTTTAAAGGAAAGAATAACAAGGTTTTTAGAGGGAAACAATTATGGTAAAATTTGAAGTGCATTTGAAACTAGGAACCCTTTGCAGCTTTCACTTAAGCTAAAATGAAAGGCACAACACTGAACTTCAATACACCCTGTACACCCAGAAACTGGGAGAGGGAATAGCTCAAGGCAATAAAGCATAGCAGTAACTACCAACAGAACTACTAAGGCAGATTTTCAGCACAGTTTGTTACACCAGCAAATGGTCAGTGCCTTCCATTAGATCCTAAGCACAAGCCAATTTTAGTGTAAAACCACTGTCAACATCCATGATGCACTCTCAACGCATTGAGTTTTATTAAAATCTCACTGCTCTAAAATCATTGTATCCTGCAAGAATCTGCTTACTTTTCTTTAAAAAAATATGAAGAATTTGTTCAAATCACAATCACATAGTAAAATACAAAAATATAACCAGAAGTTGCCTTAGAAGGTAAACGTCTCATGAGACAAACTTTTTTCGAAATTTAGGAAATTCTGTCTGAAAACAAGAGTATTTCAATTCAACCTCTCTTCAAGTTTGCAATATTCTAGAATGAACTTTGCTAACCTCACTGGTTTGCTACAGGGACAGAATTGGTCACAAAAATAAAAACCAACTAGGCAGTAATGACTCATCTTGCAATATAGGCTTGCAAATATTATAATCACATTAATAGCATATTTCAAAAAAAATGCATATATTTCAGACTAGGGTTAACTTCTTGTAGATTAAAACCAAGTGCTGCACTTCTGTATAAATACTAAAATTAAAATTAACTGTAACAGTGCAGAAACTGCTTACAAAGCACCTTTAAGAAGGAAGATTGTTCTCATAAGCTGCAGTCAGCTTTTGAACAAGAATTCAGTTGTGGCTGGGGTCTGACTACAAGTTTCAGTCTACTTCCTACTGCAGAAAAGGAAACGCAAGCACGCACACTGGAGGTCTGAAACTATTTGATACAGTGAAGGCA